>NW_027062534.1:705190-1007786 GCF_000507465.2 Kwoniella mangroviensis CBS 8507 | reverse complement strand
TATCATTGATAATCCCAATTTGCTAACTGCTGCCAATATCAAGAGCAATGGATTGTTGGTTCATGTGAGCTTTGAGATTATTGTGACCATGCTGGTCATTATATTTGGTGAGTTCACACATGGTGATTCAGAAAAAGCGGATGTTGATGAGTGTCATGTCTTGATAGTTCTGAAAGCCTGTACTCATCATGCAAGGCTAGTTAAAGAATGGGCAAAGATGTGAGCATCACTTGCCCATTTTGATGTTCACTGCACCCATTCAAGCTGACTGAAATATGATGATGTATAGGAACAGAAATGAAATCTCATTCAAGACTCTGTTCATCACTAACCTTTCAATTTCTAAGACAACAACAACAGGAGCCAAGAAACAGATAACCAACCTAGTCTTAGGGGAGAACCTACAGAATATACCATGTGAAGTATGGTTTGCTATGCATAAACTCAACCCCTTGGAAAAGAGGATAGAAAAGTTCAAGAAAGAAGCATTTTCCAAAGCCATTGAAGCTGTTGCCATGGAGACCTTCTATGAGGGTCAGGAGGGTCAGAGAAACCATGTTTATGATAGTTGCTGGGACAGAGTGATGGGGAGGAGCAAAGTGAGTAGCGTTACATCTACTCACAGAAGCTCATCAAGCTAAATATCATGAACAGAATGCTAGGACCAAGGTGTGAGTTCTTTAAGTATGATGTGACAGCAGTTGATATCTATGTATATTAGCAATGAGGCACTGCAAGAAAAACATCAGATAGAGGAAGTGCAAGAGCTGATCAGATATGAGCAAGATGGTTCAAATTGGAAAGACCTGAATGGAACTGTCACTGCAGGTGAGTAATCAGCTTGTTTGATTTTTCAGCTAGATATGACTTGATTAACCAAATGGACATTTAGCATTTGTCACTTTACCCACAGCCAGGCAAGCAAAGACCATCCTTTCTCAAAAGAAAGGTGACTTGGCTCAGGCTGGATATACCCTACAGAAAGTGAATAGACACATGATTTTAAATTTTTTTATATGCTGATTGTGTGTTTGATATGGCTGATCAGGCTCCAAGGACCCACAATGTAGTGGGTCGCCTCATATGTCAAGTGTGATCAGATTCAGCAAATACTGACCTGACTGCACAACCAGCTATGGAAAAACCTAGAGAAAGATGCCAAAGCCAAACATTCCTCTGCAATCTTTGGTAAAGTAGCATTAATCTTTGTTTGTTTCCTGAATACAATACCAGTGATGGGTATTGTTTTTTTGACCAATATTGGCATTGTAAGTCTCTAATCAAAGACTTGTCATGATAGTAAAATACTTAGGCGACCTATGGTCATCTTTAGGCAATAGACAGATATCCAAAGCTCAAACAAATGCAGGAAGACTCCCAATTTTGGAAAGTGGTATTTATGATTATTGAAGGTGTCTTGCCTGCAGCTGTAGCAGCCATCTTTGCTTATTTTCTCCCATATATCATGAGAGAGCTGAACATGTGGTCGGGATCAATTACTAGAGGTCATTTAGATAAAGATCAAATAAGACAAGTTTTCATTTTTCTCCTAGTGAGTTCACCTCTTTCCAAAATACTATCAAATCTAAGCTGATTCATTGATGATGGCAGGTGTCCAATTTTGTTGTTTTTGGACTGATTGGTGTGCTTTATGAGACCATTTCAGGCATATATTCAAAGATAGGAGAAAAGTCTATTGGGGACATATATAAGAGTATAGGTGATCTACCTGCAAAGATCACAAGAGCTTATATTTCTCAAAGTCTTTATTGGTTTTCTTGGTATCCGTAAGTGAGACCATATTTGAGAATGCTTGCATTGCTGATGCTTGTCAATTTATAGGATAAGATCTATAGTTATGTGGTTACAGCTGTTACAAGTGCCAAGATTGATATTAAAGACCCCTCAATTACTCAAGTTCAAAACCCCTCAGGATTTGGCAGAAGTCACTTTGGCTATTCATTTTGAGCTGGGTAAATATTCATTTCTTTTACCATCAACAAAATTTTTTGTAACTTGTGCTGAGCAATACTGATATCCTGATTGTGCTGAATAATCCACAGCCCTGGAAGTCTCATTCATTGTGAGTCTATGGCATCCATGTGTCAACTGTACTCTTCTGTCAGCAAGCTCATGGGATATTTTAGATTTTTGCAATGTGTGTGGGGTGGGTCCAAAATAATTCTACTCCTTCACAGCTCATGCTGAGATGATTTGTCTTAGCTTGATCTACGCACCTTTGGCTCCTATAGTGGTGATTGGAGCAACCATACATTTCTGGTCAGCTCACATTGTGGTAAGTATTTAATTTGACATGCACAAGGGGCATGACAACTGAGAATTTCCTCAGCATTCTCAAGCACTCAAGTTTGTTAATGACACCAAAGAAACAGATGGTGAATGCTGGTGGGTAATCATCAATAGATTGTTAGTTGGAACAGTTTTCATGCAATGTCTGATGGTATTGAGTGAGTTTATTGCACCAAGATCAGACCAACAAGGTAAAAAGCTAATGATTTTTGGCATGGATAGCTGTAACACTGAAGACTCAATCACCTCCCATGGCAGTAGCAGCTGCTTTACCCATATTCTGGATTGTCCTATTCAAGCTTTACTTGAATAAACACTACAAGGATGATAATCTGAACATCCTCTATGATGGTCAATCTGAGTTTGGGCAAGGGGAGCAAAAAGTATTGGAAAAGTATGTTCCAGATATATTAAGGTATGATTGGATGCCTAGAGGGAAAACGGTGAAAAATAGGAAATTGATGGAAAGAGCAAAACAGAAAATACCAGGATTAAAGGAATTGATGATGGTTGATACAAATAATAGCAACACCGGTGGGAAGCTTAGACAGAAAAGAAGAATGTTTAGAAAAAAGAATTGAATTAATTGTTGGTATGTATGCATTGCCAATTAATTTGGGGGTAAAGTGTTATTTTATTGTTGGTAACGGATTAAAATGAAGCATTGATCGTCGCTTTCAGGGACTGGCAAGGAGGAATTACGGCTTGGCACGAAGGCACAGCGCGTTTGTTTTTTCTCGACAGTCGTTAATTGTTGATGTTGATGTCGATGTTGATGGTCTTGGTGTTTGGACTGGATCTGTTTGAATTCGGTTCACTATATGTATTGTATGCGTCTGTTACATCTTCTTTCGGTCAGTTTTCATCATTCAGTATCGCTCTTCATACATACACACGTGATCCTGGTGAACGTTCGACTTCAACGCTCTCTCACGTTTCAACTTCAACCGCTACACGCCCCGTTCTACGCTTCTTGGGTATTCTTGTCCACGAGGTACGTGCTCTTGTCATTTCATGTCATGTCCATCGACGTTGATTCTGCTACAAACGTCTCTCTGCGTTCGATGTGACATGGCAATCGCATCGCTCTTTTCATCCCGGTCACACTTTCCTTTTACTGATATCTCCTTCCCTTGACGCATCTATAGCTATCATCGTTTCATATTCGTCCATTGACCGATAACTCTCTCATGAAGCCATCGTTCACCTAGACCTCTCCACCCTGTCAACACCGACCATCAGCTCAACATCCAATTTACCTCTGCTTCGCTTTTTCAACCAGAAAGTTCATTTGCCATATTGCTCTAATCATTCAACTTAAATTAACATTACGAACATACACAATGACAAGAGCGACTCTCTTCTTTCTCGCTACTACCCTCTTCTCGGTTTTGACGCTCATCACTGCCCAGAACTGTAACTCGACGGTTTCCTGCCCGTCAACCGCACCATGTTGCTCAGAATATGGGTTCTGCGGTACAGGCTCGTACTGTTTAGGCGGATGTGAACCTCTATGTGAGCGAATGGGTTCATCTGGTCGAAAGGTCACATAGCTAATATCATGTCTTGGCTGACACGACTAGATTCATACAAATCTACTTCCTGTAGACCCAACCCCATTTGCGAATCTCAAGAAACCAATTTTACCGACTTGAGCAAAGTACAGATGAATGGGACAAAATACGATGGGAATGCTACGGCGTACGATTGGGTCGGTAAGTAATAAAGCTCTCTTTACTTTACGCCAACTATGACATGACTCCCTGATGCCCCGGCCTGGCCCGATCACTCCCATCTCTCACTGTCATACTTACTGACATTACTCTCTCGCCCAACAGTCAACACTGGTACCCTCGTCCCATCACCATCGGGCGACGGTGTCAGACTCACTCTCAGAGAATCAGATCAAGGAACCAAAATTTCCTCCACACATTACGTCCACTATGAAACGATCGATTTTGTGCTGGAATCATCCAAGTGGAACGGTGTGGTAACCGCTGCCATCACCATGTCTGATGTGAAAGATGAGATTGATTGGGAGTTCCCCGGTGCGACGACCGATAAGGTGCAGACGAATTATTGGTTTTTGGGTGTTGCCAATTGTGAGTGCAAGAAGCTTGGCCTTAATCCCCATCGCGATCTTCAAAATGGATTGGACTGCTGATTCATATTTTATCATTATGTAGACTCCGCCACTCAAGGTGCTTCTTCAGATATCTCTTCAGATACTTCGTCCAACTTCCACACTTATACCGTAAGTCTATCTGGCTAGTCTTCGCCTTGGCTGTGCAGCACATACATTCGACCAGGTTAGCTGATAAGCGATCACTATAGTTCGACTGGCAGGAAGATTACATGAACTGGTTAATCGATGGTCAAGTGGTCAGGACTGTGCTGAAGACAGATACTCTGAGTGATGATGGTAGTCAATAGTGAGTAGTCGCTTCCTCACTTTTATGTTGATTTCTCAACACACAGTCTCTCCATCATCGTTTACGATGTTCAGCTGATCCTGATTTGCAATATAGCAAATACCCCTCCACACCCTCTCGTATCCAACTATCAATCTGGCCAGCCGGTACATCATCTTCCGCTCAGGGTACCATTGACTGGGCAGGCGGGATGATCGACTGGACCGACCCAGATTACACCTCAAATGGTTATTTCTGGAACACAATTCAGAGCGTCAAGATCTCATGTGCGAATGAGGATGACCAGTCAAATTCCACTACTGGTTGGGCTTATCAGGGTAATGATACGCAAGGTATTCCCGTGAGTTGAACGAATGAATCCCCGTTCCCTCTCTGCGCCCGGTCCCAATTCGCAAGACCACATTTCAACCCACGGGAAATGAAATTGTTTGCTGACCTGTCTTGACCTTATTCCTATAGATCGTCACAGTTACCAATGCCTCTACCCTTCTTTCCAAGAGTGAACTCAATAACGTCCCCGTTCAGAATTCAAGAGTATTGGCTCTGGTAGGTATCTTGTCGGTTTTCGTGTTATCAGGAATAACACTTTCCTAAACTTTTCTTCCTTCTTGCTTTTTGTAATTTGGGTTTTACTCATTTATCCTTTTTTTCTTTTTCGATTTCTGTAGCGAGATAATCTCTAATACTCATCGTTCAGAATTCGCATGTTCATTGTTGTTCACCATCAATGTTCCTTTCAAATTGTTTTACATACGGTATTCCCATAAGATCGATATGCTGCTATCCTTGCTTTCTTTTACCATACCATACGTTGAAATATGGTATGTATCATATCCCATTGTACGACTTGATGCATAATCATGACCATCTGATCACCTTGGCAAGCTAAATCCAATGTAACTTCATATGAACCGAATCGTACCTGATATAGGATCATCGATCAATCGTGATGATGCAATACTTGTGCAACCTCGCATTGTTGGAAACAATCGAGTCGATGTGAGAGGGATATCGAGGATAGTGAATATACTCAAGTCCATGCACTGATCAACGGAAAGTCGGTTCACATCACATGCTGTAGCGAGCCCTCACCTCCATGCTTCACCCATCTGAGAATTGTTCTTCAACGGCTTGAAATACTCATCGATCTTCCTCTGCGTATGATCCATCACCTCTACTTCTGGCGTTGGACTCCTCCTCTTCATGTTCGTCGCTTTCCAGTCCGGTATATGTCTTCCACACCTACACTTCCACTCATCTTCGTTATCTTGACTCTTCCAAGTGGTAGCATCTTGAACGGTATCGTAAAGAGCCTCATAATCGTCCGTGACCTCTTCCAGAACTTCCTCGATCACTTGATCTTTATTCCCCTCATCATCAAGTAAGAAGAAAGAGAACGGCTCCCCAATCATTGTCGAATCGAAGTGTAGATCCTCTTCTATCAGACCATTCATCGCATTGACCACACTCCAAAATACATGTTGGATAATCCCCTTCAATTCTTCCCCTGGCATGTTAACCATATCCAGCTTGGATTTTGGTCGCCATCCAGGTCCATATCCCATTATTTTGAATATCAGATGTCCAATGTTATTGTACCTCACATGTACCTTTATCTCCTTGATGTTACATGTATTTTCATCGAGATTGTGGAGTAATTCCGGTACAAACCAATCTATCAGACTCCCTCCATCGTCCGGATCACTCGATCGTTCTTTATCATATGTTTCGGGCCAATCTATACATAGTGTTGTCGGAGAAGATAATTTGATTGCGGAGGTGAAAATGTTGAATTTCGGTTGAAGGGTGTATATGCCTCCTTCATCTGTGGAAGATAACGAATCGATGATGACATTCTCGCCCAACGATAGATGTTTTAGATATGGAAAGATCAATTCGTCTGAGTGAACCATCCAATTGTCCATCACCTCTTCCAATTCTTCGCATTGTTCTATATCAGATATCTCTGTATGACTCGTATATTTCAACGCTTCGACCACTCCTTCATTCACTGTCGTATCATCTGTCCCCGAAGACTGACTGTCTTTATTACTCAATACTAGGTAGCGAAGTAGGGTATATAAACCATCTGGTCCAAGTTTGACACGACGATAGACGATCGGAATGAGCTTTTGATAGAGCTGTTTGGTGACTTTTAATAAGGCGTGAGGGTGCTCGGTCTTGAGGTAATGATAGATGAGGTAGTGAACTGGCTAGAGTCGGGCGAAGGAGATGTCAAATTGGCGACTTGTCATGAGGTTTGGATTGACAGAGAGGCGAATCAGTGTGGATTAAGTTTGGTCTAGTCTGCAATCCTATCAAAGAGAGGGGCGGTGGATACAGTTGAGTACTCGAGTAGGATGTGAAGGTTGGAGAAGTAGATAGGGCAAGTTAAGCATATTCCCGGATCACACCCCGAAACCTCCACTCTGCATGTCCACCTTCTTTTGGCTAGGACGCATCGATCATGATTATAAACATTGTTCATGATGGTCTTATATACTACAAATACATGAGTGTTCATATGGTACATATAAGGAGACTCCAGTCATTGCTTGATCCAAGCCAAAGTATTACCTCTCCTCAGTCTTGCTCCTCACTGTCGGCTTCAGCATCCTCTCCAGATGGTGGGGACGATTCGATCGTACAAAGGTTTCGATACTCTAAGAAGCTTGAGGGGAATCTCTTTTTCGAGGATATCGAAGATGAGGTGTGAAACGGGAAGGACACGTGAAGCTTGCGGGTGCTCTTCTGAGAAAGAGAGACTTTCCATAAAGTTAGGTAAAGACGATTCAGAATGGGCATTCGGGGGTGGTACCATTCCGGAGGTGGTCTGATGGGTCATAACATCAGCTCATGATAATCAGCGCACATCCACACCACTCATCCGATCCTACAAGATAGATATATATGTTCGTGTGCGATATAGAGCACTGAGTGACATGGTTAATGAGCCTTTCCAGACGCAGATGAGGAGATGTCTGTATTGGCTGTAGGTGAGCGTGAGGGGGGGAAGAGCAGGTAATCAATGAGTGATGTGTAATGTGTGAGAGTGAGTTATTTGGTGATTCAGTGATGCGTGATGGATCCAATATGTACAGTAGGATGTCGAGGTCAGTGCGTCGAATGAAGGAAACCAATGTAAACAAGTGAACAAGTAAACAAGTATCTATCATACACAAGCGAGCGACATCCTTCCGTTTTCGATCATCTTCGTCTCGATCTTATTGAATCATCTCTTAAAATTCTCTACCTTTACTGAACCATAATTGCGATCTTCAAAAACTCCTTCTACATACAAGTAAGCGCCATCCTGTCTCCACTACAACACAAGCTGATGAGGTGGTGCGAATCTCCAGACTATCTCCTTTCCCACTGTCGATCAATGATCATGTTCGCCGCCTCAAATACCGCACCTCCCTATATATCTCAATGGGAGAAGTACAGCTCCACTCTCAATCTCGATACTTTCCGTAAACTTCTTCCCGTTCACGACAATATCCTCAAGGTACTCGGGCAAGTCATCCCCGCAACCGTGATTCGACTGTCTAAGAAACACTACAATCAGATCATTCCGATACTCTACCGACACATCAAGTTTGACTCCTTCAACACCGAGAGATTCTTAAGAGGATGGACACTCCCTGGACATCCACAAGAGGAGATCCACTGGAATAATAGGCAGAAGGAGATGATGAAACACGTTAAAACAATCTCTTTCCTGGATGAAGGATCAATGATTGTCTTCAATAGGATGATTTTCGCTTATCATCAACTCATCAAGAACGATGATATCCTCACCAACTTCTTCGTTCAAATCACTCACATTCAACTTGGTCAACAGCTCGTTATCGCCTCAGGTAGAAAATGGTCAGAGGGTGATGATTCATCAGCGGCTCTCGCCATTTTGTTAGGATCTTTCTACTTCTACCTCAATCGATACAATGTCTGCTTCGACGTTCCGGAAGATACTTGCGCAGAAGAGCGAAATAACTTATCCCCCCATACGATAGTCACGGAAGAAGAACATAATCGAACTTGTCACATTATAGCTTTCTGGGATGGCATTCACGCGATATTCGAGATAGTAGAGGGACTACGAAACGAACCTCAGAGCTATATCTTTCATTGGCCCAATGAAGGTTATACGATGATGAGGGGAATTTCCAACCTCATCACTTATAGAAATCATCATTTCCTCAACTCTCCAATCATTTTGGATCTCTCAGAGATGGAGGATGAGGTGGCATTGCAATTGCCAATGTACATCAAGCCTTCCAGCCTCTTCTCGTTCGTTGATCATGAAGGGAATAAACGAGATACGGGCATTCACCTGATAGCTAGCGAAAAGAAGGAATTGGCTCTGCTAATGGCTGTCCTTATGGGTTCTGAGAATCCCGATGAAAGACAGGGAGCGGAAGAAATTCTTGAAATGGTGTCGTATCATGAGGAGAGAATCATGTGCTGGAAGAACGAGGATGAGGAGAAAGCTTGGAAATGTCCATGCGGTCATGGGAGAAGAAAGCCATTGGAGGAAGAAGAAGAAGAAGTAGGGGAAGACGATGCCAAGTGAGTGAACTAAGGTGAGCAATCCAGTATGGCTGAACTCGACAGCCGGGATCCTCTCATTTCCGTAAATCTAGGATTCCCGTGGGGCGATGTTCTGCTGACGTTCCGAATGTCTTCATCGTATGACCCTCTCACAATCAGTGGTCGAGCTTAATTCGACGACAAAGAAGTGTACGACAAGAATTTCTGGTTTTCTATATTGCTGCCGATGGCATAAACGGTCCTTTGTGAATACATATATTCGTAATTCATTAGTACTCGGTCAGAACATAACATAATAACATGAATAACCAATATCTATATGCCTTGCGTATGCTCCACAAGTACGTATTGCAATGTTGAGCGCACGGATCATACTGCCACGGGGTGGGGGGAAGAGAGATGATGTTCTGGGGAAAAGCACGAGCCTCTCTTTCTCGCTTCACTCAACAGTCAACACTACTGGCCACTCACTCGCATCTACATCTTATTCGTACTCAGTCCTGTTCCTACCGCCTACTACTAGGATTTCCATCTCCGGTAACAACTGGATAACCCTCGAGCACATCATGATCACAAGATGTCCAGCCCTACCTCTGGTCTATATCACCCTGGCACGCATTTCACCGATCCCATCCATACCTGAGCCTAGAATCGACAATGACACTCGAACTTACCTTCCTCCTTCGTTCCGGATAGACAATCTAGACCGACTACAGCCCGTTCATCACCTCATCCTTCAACACTACCAGAATATCGACCCTCTCACACTCGTACGAGCGTCAAAATCGTATTATGAGTCGATCATCCCTCAATTGTATCGGGGATTTTAAAGATCTTGACAGCTTTGCGACTGGGGAGTATCATGATCCTCTGGATGATATGTTTTGATGAGATTCGCGGAACTTGTAGAATTATTTGTAATCTCATTGTTTTTGCTTGTATATACATATGTCGATGCATAATAAAATACAGTTTCTACAACGCCTGGTATACCGCTTTCTACAAAAGATGTTACAACCTAAATCAAAATCCCAAAACCCGATTCAAGAATACTAATATCCTGTTCAACTAATCATCATGATCCAGTTCTCCCAAAATATCCAGTACTATCTTCCCCACAGACCAATACGACCTCTTTTCGAATATCCCTTTGATCCACTCTAGCATATCATCGGAATTGGATAAACCTAATGTATTCAATGGATCATTGTTCCCAGACGAAACTTGTTGGTAGGCGATCAAAACCGCTTTGAAGGAGTATATGGCCATCCAAGGTGCTTCCTTCGTCACATCCTGAGTTTTGTCAAGGTAGGTCAGGAACCATCGTAAGTGATGGTCAACCGTAGCAGCCACGCTGGATGAGGAGAATGTGATAGCTGAATTACTGAGTCTTGCACTATATCATATGTATGGTCATAAGTATATATCTGACATGATATTGCTTTGACTGTTGGATCTTTGAGAAGGCAGTGGACTAGGAGCGAATTCTGGATGTTTTTTCCGTATATGTCTTCTACGCAGATCACTCCTCGCGAACACCTTGTTGCAGTGATTACAAGCATATTTGACTTCCTCTTCTGGCTTGCGATGTCTGTGTGCATGTCGTTTGAGGTTCTCCTACAGGGACAATAATCAGCCATTTGACTGAGCTTGACTCATGCATATCACTCACATGTCTGGTGAACCTCCTCAGGCAGACCGTACATTGGAAAGGATGTAACGGAGTTGTGGGCTGAGGTGATATCTGCTGCTGCTGCTGCTGCTGTGACTGCTGTTCTGGGTGCTGTAGCTGATGGATCTGCTGGATAGGTGACTGACTTGTACTTGCTTCAGCCATCATCGTCAAGGTGGTATCGGCGTAGTGTACCTGTGCGATACGATAGGATGAAGATTACGAGTGATGATGATGGGAGGAGCTGCATTTCAGAATGAAGTTTATCCTGATTGTTAGTCTCCGCATCCCATACCTCCCCTCCAAACAATGCTATCTTGCTAGTTGATCTACCCTGTTGTCCTCCCGAGATCCCGCAATGTGTTCAGTCAGATGACTCTTATCTCCATAAATATGCATCGGGCTCCTCTACTCGCGGTGTGACTCGGTCCGAGAAGCCTTATCATACCACAACCCTGACTTTCATCTATTGTGCCCTGAAAGCCGCCTTCATGGTCGAATAGCTATCGCATTTGCTTCTACCAATGGGATGTCGTATATTTAAATGATATATGCTATATGCGTTAGAGAGATCGAGATGCAGATCACCAGCACTACTCACGGCGAAGTGCTGGAATGCAAGGTATTGTGTTCGACGCAACGTAAATTCTTATACTATACGGCTTATCCCAGCCGAATGAACATTTCGCTTGACAGTCGTGCACCTTATCAACAGAAGCGACCGGCCGGCTATCGGCTGACTTTGTAGAAGTGATGATTCACTATGTTTCCTCTACTTGGTCTGCGACCAAGCATAAGTGCAGATTATTTCCTGAACCTCAAGTGGACAGATCGTAATGACGGACCCGCGGTGATTTTGACTTTTTATGCATGCAAAATGTATGTACAAGATCCCTTCTTATCCACCTTCAGCTTGGGCAATAGCTTCGATCTCTATGACTACTTCGTCAAAACCTGGGAGCTTACCAACTTGCATACATGATCGAGGAGGGGGGTTGCAACCGAAGAACTGAGACAGGGAACAAGTTAATAGCGGAACCAATACAACAATAAGACTCCGCACTCACTTTGATGTAAACTTCGTTCATGGCGTTGAAGTCACCCATGTCTTTGAGCCATACGTTGACCTTGACGAACTTCTCAGGGCTTGATCCACCGATGGCAGCGACCTTGGCTAAGTTGTCCAAAGAGGTTTGCTAAAGATCCAAAAACAGCATCAGCATAAGCTATCTTCTCTTTGTCATTGATTAAGAGGGTAACGCGATGTTCAATATACACTCACAGTAGCAGTCTTGATGTCACCTTTAGCGGTTTGACCAGCGAGGAAGATGATGGGTCCTGGAACCTTGACGGCAGGAACGTTCCATGGCTTAGGAGGGAATTCGTCGTTTTGTAATCGTTCGATGGACATTTTGTCTAAGGTCGATTTTTTTTTGGTAATTTGGTGAGATTGAAGTACTTCTAGATGCGAATGGAATTGATAGCTTGAAGATGAGAAGAGAGAGAGAACGTTCTACATGTCCGTTGGATGCATGATATATATACCTTGAAGAAGATTATGTGGACCTACCGATAAAATGGGTATTCGGGAGAGCACCTTCGGATAGAGGGAGGACAATCGAGGAGCTCCTCCTTCAAGGAGGACAACCGGGGAAATAACGTAATAAGTCACGAGACGATAAGAGACCGACTAAATAACTCACTTACACTTTGGCCACCATCCCGCAACAAAGGACGGTGGACGGCATCCATCGGACACCGGATACCAAGCAAGTCAGATCGACACGATTGGTACATACCTTGACACAAAAATCTTATTTATGGGTGAACTTACAATGTTAACATACTGACGACCGAAAGTGTATCATCGGTCATACGCGAAAAGATCACTCGTGTGGCAGATTGATCCTTCCCATAAATAAACGTTGATAAGAAGTTATCCAAAATGCAGACCCGAGATACCTACTAGAGCTCCACATAAAATCATACGCTCAACACAAGCCATCATTCTCACGGCTATCGGTGTAGATGTAGTACGTGCATGTGACATCCATCTTGGCAGTATCGGTGTGGATGATATATAAGAGGCATGAAGGGCATGTCGTAAACCTCTGACCACCGACTACTGATCACAACCACTGTGCAATACAATAATCATAATGGTCAAATCAGAACCTTTCAACCCACCTTCAGCTGATGCACCTGGTAAACCCAAGATTGCAGATTGGGTCCCACCACCAGTAACGAAAGAGACCCATAACTTGGCCAAGCTGACTTGCATCGATCTCTCATTGCTCGATTCCGATGATCCAGCCGTAGTTCAAGATCCGATCGAACAAGTGAAACGAGCCATCAGAGAAGATGGATTCTTGTTCTTGGAGAATTACGGTGTCTCACTTGAACAAGTGAGTACCTTTCATCTCCCGCCCAGCTATCACCAAAGGACTGCTCATCTGATACGGCTCATATAGCTTCAACGACAATTCTCTATTGCCAATCACCTCCACACACATCTCTCCGACGAGGACAAAGAACGACTCTTGTTCCATTCTGATACTGGACTGTGGGGTGGATACAAACATCCTTACGGCTTCAGCGTGAGTATGCTATATGTCTCTGTTCAGATCTGTTCGAGTTGGCAGACTGACTTTGCTGCTCGAACCTTGGTCATTTCAGAGACACCGAGGTGCTTGGGACGGTATAGAGCAATTCAATTGGTACAAGAAACAGTGGGAGAATTGGGATCTCGTACCTAAATGTGTTCTTCCTTTCATGGATGAGATCGAAGCTTTCTCAAAAGTCAGTAAATCCATATTAAACCTTCACTTGTCATTCATTTAAGGTGCCCTGGCTGACATCCAGGGATCAGCTCCACGCAGTACTTGAGTTACTCAGTTAACAAAAGGCTTCTTACCCTCTTCTCGAGAGTTCTCGAACTACCCTACGACGATTGGTTATTCGACAACGTGCAATTAAAAGGTTCACCATCCGGTGAAGGTTATTTCAGTCATGCAATTTTCCGACCTGTCGATGAAAATACCGATAAATCCTTTAGAGGAGTGAGGATGCAAGGTCATACAGATTACGGTACAACCACTTTGCTTTTCTCTGTACCTATTTCTTGTTTGCAGATTTACGGTAAAGATGAAGAATGGCATTATGTACCTTACAAGCTGGGTGCTTTGGTGATCAACATTGGTGAATTACTTGAGATCCTTTCGGGAGGTCATTTCAAAGCTACTTTACATCAAGTAAATAGACCTCCTGCCGATCAAATGACTTTCGAGAGATTGTCAATCGTACAATTCAACTCCGGTATCGGAGATTTGAGATTACAACCTATAAAGGGTGAGTCGGTCTCATTCCTCTTCTACAGATTGAATATGTTCTCTGACATTTGGCGTGCATACGTTAGAGTCCAAATTGATACAAAGAGAAGGTATTCTCGATTATCAAGGTGTATACCATGAATTCAAGAGACTTGTAGATGCTGGTCTTCCCGTAAGTGTCTGCAAACCTCATTTATGACCCATTGGCATGGACTGATTTTATGATTTTGTTTATATACTTAGATCCCTACCAACGGACAATGGCGAGAAATTCAAATCTCCCAAACCGTCGATCCGACCGACACAGAGAGAAACAAAGTCGGAAAAGATTTCGAGATCATTAATGGAAAATTCTACCAGGTCAGGGAATTCCATGGTGTCAGAACCGTTCTTCCTGTATAGGTGTTTTGACCGAATGTTCCGATCAGTGTTTTACTCAAGGTCAATATACGTTGTAGATAGACAGGTAAATTTGTTTCTTCTGGAAAAGTTTTCATTAAATTTAGGTCTTATAGCTTCATACAAGTGATGATGGTTGTTTCATTTGGGCAAAGGCAGAGCTTAGGTAGTGCTTTTTAAGATATATCCTTCTATCGGCTTCATCACTCGTGTCACGAGATGCTCAGTATCGCATGATGAAGTGTTCATGAACAATTGGAAGGTCAGCACAAGCACTGACTACCTTTGAAAGCCCAATGTCACGATGATCTAACTAAGACCTCAGTAGACGGCCTTAATCGTATAGGACACGGCCTAAGTAGGCGAGCAGATGATAAGAGGACGACGGATGATATACTAATCTAACCGAAGTATATAAGAGATGAACGACTTCGTTGGTACAAGCAACGAAATCGTTCAACTAACCCGGATATCGTTGAGACTTATACGATATCCTAGCTAAAGAAACGAAGTACTCAGCTAGACAGGTAGACTTCCAAGGGGACAATAGACGTTGTAGCCTTGAGGAGATACTGAAGTGCAAAGTGATATCGTGATATCAATCAATAGTAAGACAAGACAACAATTGAGAATTCATGAGGGGAATCATCATGAATACGAAATTAGAGAGGATATATATATCTAACTATTGTGAAAGTCCAATGTCCATAGTAGAAGTTGAATGAACGAAGTTGAGTGATATCTACAATAAAACCTATCCTTCTCCTATATCCTACTATCTCCATATTCTACCAACGATATCGACCGATATCGTTGTCCTAAAACTGAGGTCGTTATCCATTACGTAAATCCCTATACCAATAACCTTGTCGTGGAGGTAGCCGACATGACACCCAACTCATTGAAGGGATGACCACTCGACCAGTCACAAATAGGAGGCGCAGTTGATAAGTGACATAAATGAATGACATACATTTTACATGATAAGGTACAGGAACTTATACTAAGCTCATGGACCATCTGTTGACCCATCGTTTCTGTGTTAGTTCTAAAAGGCATAGGTTGCAGAGCAGAGGCATGAGTTTAGCTTTTAACTGCTCATGTGGAGATGGAACAAGCGACCCACCTGCCTACTTTTGGTTACATGAGAGCCTTTCGTAAACTATCATACCTCAATTGACCTTACATTCACATTCTTCCTCTCTGATTTCCAACCTTTCCTTCAAAATATCGTAAATTTCAGCTTCTTCTCCATCCAAATGGTCTCCGTATTCTTCAATAAATCCAGCCAGCTCGTTGATATTTGGTAGGGAGTATCGGATCGGAAGGTAGTGGATGTCATAGTCCTCGCAAAGTGATCCAAAGTGATTATGAATGTCTGACAATATCAAATGACCCTTGGCTTTTCTTGCTTGCCTTTGGGTGACTGTCAAATAGAAGGTGAGGTCACAATGCTTGGTGATATCGTCGAGGGCTGATTCCACATGAGGCAGATGGTGGATTTTCAAGTGTAGTACGATATGTCGAATACATTCGAAACTTGCCAATTCCATTAGAAAGTTTCTCATGCCTTGTCTTATAGCCCAATTTTCGTCTTCCTCTTCGTCAGTAGGCCATTCGTCTCTATCCCAACCTTCGGGCCAATCGACACAGAGAGTGTGAGGATTCCTTTCGCCTAGGAGAACTTCTAAAAATTCAGCCATACGATGCTCAAAGTCGTCCTCCATTGGCGGATAGTAATCCTCTTCTACGTGATAGTTCACTGTAGATTTCACCACATCTTTCCCTAGATGTACAATCTGAACATTGGGGAACACTGTGTTTCTGAGACAATACTTGATAGGCTCGCAACACCCCTCGTAGCAGCATTTGATCTCGTTGAGGAAGTGAGTGGCCCCTCGGATGTCGGCAAAGCTGAGGAATTTAGTATGAGATAGAGCTTTGTCCTTCAAATCAGGTAAATGTTGATCCCACTGCTCGAGCTCTTCTTCTGAAATCTCCTCCTGCTCTACCATCTCATCCCTTTCTTCTAGATACCATTCTTTCAGTTCAATGCTAGCTCCAGTGATAGAATCATAGTTTTTCTCAGTGATCACGATCCGTTCGTATAATTTGGGGATGAGTTCATCATACATCTGACGGCATGTTTGAATGAGAGTGACGGGAATCTCCTTTTTGAGCAGATCGAAGATTCTATAGTGGACAGGATGAAGCTTTTCGAAATTTTCGGCAGTGATCTCGTAGTCGAAGGAGGTATTGCTGGAGGACATGGTGGTATCGAGGTCTAAGTCGAATTGGAGTGGATGCGGTGAAAGTGTAAGTGGGAGTGACCAAGACTGACCTACGAGTGCTGCAAGTTAGATACGATGTTACATCAATTGTGAAGACTGTCATCATACTATAGTTGAGGTGATCACAGGGAGTGTATGTACTGTATATATACTCACTCGGAAATAGTTTGGTACGTTCCTTGAAGGAATTGAAATGATATCTCGTCAGCCCAATTCCGGCAATCACTAGTTGGAAGATTCTATCGGGAAGGCGACTCAACCGTGAACACCAATACTTCAGTAATTCCAATGGTTCAAGAGAGGAATGGATGTTGACGAAGATTGTGATGAGAAGATGAAAAGGGATCATTAAGTAAGTAGAGACAAAAAGGAAAGGAAGGAGTATGCCAAAGAAAAGTACGTGTGTGTGTGTATGTTCCGTCGATACCGCACTGTTTTCTGGGTCTACATGCATGTGATGGCCATCCTCTCCTTACCCTTTCGTTCATACATCCAGGGTCCACATACATGTCACTGATCATGCATACAATATATTGAGATTATATTACGATAGACATGACACCGACAATTGCGCTTTACGAAGATCGTGTTTTCTGGAGACTTAATTGGAAACGACCTGAAATATGGAATCTCCCGAGAGGTCTATCGAAGGACAAAGTGCCAATTCAGTAATTGATCTTGCTGTGAGCCAATGTTGGGTGGAAGATACTTCTGCATGGAAGCGAGGACACTTACACGTACAGTAGAAGTGCATAATGACACCTGACCACTATACCTTATTGATCCTTACAGCATTCGCATTCCTGACCTCCCTTCTCCAATTTCTCTTCAAATATCTTGAATCGGTCCATGTCCTCCTAAAGAATCTTGTTTCTAAGTTTCCTAATGGGCCTTCTGTAGCTCTTTGAGGAAGGTAAACAGTATTCAAAAGTTGAATGATAGTCTCTCAGAGACTTGAAATGATCCCAAAGGGCTTGTATGACCTCGGCGGGCTTTGTTTTCGGTTTTTGACTAATACAGAAAGTGAATTTATGATCTGATATGACGGTCAGTTCTTCCATATCAAAGTGAACCAAATGGAGCTGTTCGACACAGATGTTTAAAACTATGTGTTTGAGGGAATGCAAGGTCCTGCTAATATCGAGCAAGAGCTCGCTCATTCCTCGCTTGATCGCCCAATCATCATCTTCATCCTCTTCATCATCTGGATTATAAGACCATCCTTCCGATGACCAATCTTCAGGCCAATTCAAACACAATATTCTTGGTGTCATGTATTCCGAAATGAGGTCCAAGAATTCATCTAACCGATGTGTCTCCCAACATTCTCGAAAAGGAGGGTGACTTTCCAACTTCAACTCAGCTAGAAGGCAGACCAAATTTCCCTCAAGATGAACATGTTCGACATTTGACAGAATCTGGCCTTGTAGAGTATAGTCCTTCGAGCAAAGGATGCAGTACCAGTCGTAGCAGTAGCTGCAATCCTTGACGAAACTAATAGCACCTTGAGCATCAGTGAAGTTGATGAACCTGGTGTGGGTTAATGCTTCGTTCTTTAATCCTGGAGTAGGCAAGGTCGAGCTGTCCGTGCCAGCTCCGGATGATGTTTGATCGTCAGCTAGGTCCTCATCCTCGTCCTCATCATCATCATCTTGCTCGGATCCACTCTCGGTATCGATATATACACCTTGTGTAATTCCATCATAAGTATTCTCATTAATTTCGATTCTCTCGTAAATCTTCGGAATAAGTTCATCGTAGAGACATCGACAAGTCTGAATAAAAGTAACGGGAATCTCTTCTTTGAGTACCTCGAGTATTTGATAATGAACTGGATGGAGCTTCTGAAATGATTGAGGGGTGATTTGATATCTCGGTTTTGGTTTCGATTTGGTCTTCTTCTTCGATTTGGCGTTTGAAGAGCAAGAAGGCATGTTGGGGACGTGATCGGTTCAGTATTGAAGAGGACAGCAAGGTGATGCATGCGTACGCGTCGAAGGTGATGGCTGCTGTTATGGGTAAGTCAAGAGTAGGACAGTCAGCCCAACGTTTTACGAGGATTAAATTAATGTGAATGTACCTTTACCGGTTCTGATCTCGTCAGCTCAACCCCACTATGATGTGATGAGTCGGGTCAAACGTTATAGAGGCAGTGAGTGGACGATTAACAGTATATTTGTGGATGGCGGATATGAGATAGTCTGAGATTTGTGAGAAGTGATGTTCGAAAACAAAGTAATCAAAATCACACTCAAGGATACGATTGACCAGTATGATTATACCGTGTACGGTTGACGCACAGACCGCATTTGACACGTTCAACACCAGATGACACGATCAGTGCGTCAGTGTGTCAGAGTGACCGAGAAACATCCATAAATAAATGAAATCTATACGCATATCCATCCATCACCAGTTCAACGCCAGATCAGCATCAGGCCCTCCCAGCGGTCTTTCTGGCTCATCATCACGTACGACCCTTCTCTTCACCGGATCCCAACCTTCCAGTACTGATCCACACTCTGAATCGGAATCGTAGCATTTCCCACACTGACAGCCGTACTTTATCGATCGATGAAATTGATAGGCATTATCATAACTGCAAGATCGATACTAAGGGGTAGGTACCGGTATCGGTATAAAATGTCAGCTACACTCATTGTACTATAAGTGGTGCAGTATGTCCTTACTCACTCTGTTCTTTGCCCAATCTGGATCTTTCCAATTTCTATAGCCCTCTGAAGCTTTCTTATGAAACATCTTTTCATTACATCGGCACAACAGATCTTGCTCTTCGGTTTGGAATTTCCAACATTCCTTAAAATCATTATACCATTCTTTCCTTTTCATTCTAAATTCTTCAGAAGCTTCATAATACGTTCTAGCATATTTGCGCTGTTCGTCCAACCGTTTCTCATTCTTCTTCAATGCGCTTTCAACTTGTCTTTTGTCAAATCGTTTCAATGTAAAAATCAGATTCTTCTTATTGACATAACATAATTTTTCATATAATCTCCATACATTGTTCATTCTCCATTTCAACATCGTTTCTTTATTTTCAAGGAGATCATCATATAATTGAAATTGAATTTTTACCCTATCCTTCAGTATGTCAGACAATCTTTCAAAGTTCATTTCACAATATTCATCTATATCTTTCATATCCGTATGAATAACAATCTTTTCTAAATTGGGTGATTTTTTCATGATTGATCGAAGGAGTTGTGATCCGATGTAACTCACGTCTTCTCTTAGAGATGAATGATCGTAAGTATATCCTCCTCCCCATTCTATACAGAATGTTTCGATGGTTCCACAAATATATTTCGATATGGCATTGATAAAAGGTCCATTAGGAACTTTGCCAACTTCGGACGGTTGATCATCGTCATCATCTGAAGTAGGGGAATAGTCGGAACGTAATTGCGACACCATATATCCTCTGAAAACCGACCACTCCAATTTTAGATGTCTGATGCCCTCGAACGGTGTCAAGCCCTTTACATCTAAGGGTGACTTTGTCCTTCCAAATTTCTTGCATTGCTCTACAAGAGCCATAGCGGATTTGGCATCTTGAAGATTTAATGTTTTTATCTGTTTGATGGCGTGTAATTTCCCTTCCCCTCTTTTGGAGCGTTCGTTCTTCAGGTCCAGCATCCCATAGAAAAACGATTCTACCATACCATCCCTCAGGGCGATCGTCCGATAGAGTAAGGGAATAGTGGATTTATAGTGATCTCTTGATACAAGAAAGCAAAGTAAGAGGGTCGACAGTTTGATAGTGTTTTAAGATGCGGTAATGTACAGCCTGGAGCCGATCAATATTGGTGATCTCGAAGGAAGGAGCTGAGTAGGGTGGTCGATCATCTGCGAGAGGGGGTTCCGACGATCTTCGTCTGAAGTATCCTTGTGGAGTGCTGGTGGTCGGTGTCATGATGAGTGTCAAGTCGGTTAGGCGGATGTGTAAGTTATTCAGTGATTTTCAGCACGTGAAGATCAATTTGGAGTTAAGATTGTATTACTGACAGAACAATCCTTGATGGACAAATCGGATGGAAAAAAAAAGAACAGGAAGTAATGCTTATGATACAGTGAGCGTTGTTGATCGCGACAACGGCGCTGTCGGATGGATTCTTTCTCATACCCATATTTGATCCTTTGGATATGCAAGGATTTTCTCTCGGCGTTACGGAAATTACAATTTGTATATTGGTATGATTCCTCCACTGTTCTCAAATATGTCTATCTAAGATATTCTTCAAAATTGGTCAAATAAGACACTGTGTAAAAATATGGGTATGCAGAAAATCATTAAGTTAATCCTCCGTCGGGGTGCAAAGGAGAGGCGCGCTCTTTCGGATGAACCCGACACCTCCACACCTCTAAGCTTTGGGTTGTTTTAAGTCCTCTGGACATGGATTTCGATATTGATAATTGTTGAATCGATACATGTTTGAATAAACGAGTAAAGTAAAAGCTACATGGTCTTGTCGTGTATCTATCAGTCTCAACTAAGGTATATACTGAATGAACGATGTTCATAACATTATATGTAGGGTATACATCCACAATCACAGTCCGCCTCTTATCTCAACCACTCCTTAATATCTATTCCTTTGCCAGAAATGTCTCTTGGGAGCAGCAGTGTATCCACCGTTCTGAGCCATCATGGGACCTTGATTACCTACATACCCGCCATTACCAGCGTACGGTTCGCTGTAAGCCCTGTTCACATCCTTACTGCGTCTTCGTCGATGAGTACAAGTTTCGAAACACACAATGAAGGTGGAGAAGAACAATATGACTGTCGCGGCGAGCGTAAGCCAAATGGCATTATCGAACGAAGCGGATGAAGAGGTATTATCGTTGATCTCGTGTCTGATTATGCCGAACATGACAAAGTCGATTACCATTGCTGCGAGGGATACGAGGAATGCGAGGAATGCTACTAGGGCGGCGAAGAGGAATCCTACGTGATCTGATAAAAGGGCGATGATGAATGAGATAAAGGTGAGGCCTATGATCACCCAAGTCAATGGTAAGCGATGTTGAAAGGAATTGAAAGAACCGCAAGGCTTTCGTTACTCACCCGCTGCTACAGGATGCAAGACCAAAGCTTTCGTAACATGTTCAAGCTTATCGTTCACATAAGTGAAATCGCTGACCTCTCCTGAGACAGAGGCGATATCGTAGCCCAAGGCTCGAGATGAACATCCATGATTGCCATTTCCCTGTGTCATAAATAGCTAATATCAGCTATCTGATTTCTCGTACCATTGTACCAAAACGAGATATTCGGAGAGATGAGAAGAGAGGAATAACTCACATTGACGTTTGTACAATACCCAAACACACCAAAAGCCAACTTTTGACTACCCGTTCGGATATCAAGGAATGATATCTGTCTGAATACCGGTGCTGAGACTATATACCAGTACATCTACATCAGCAATATATCGTCGCAAAATGATGCTTGATCACTTACGAGTAGATACAAGGAGTAGAGCAAAAGCTGCGAATAGCAGGAACGAGCCGCACTGAATACCAGCTGCCATATTGAACCAATCGGTTTATGAAGGATTTCTATGTGTAGTGTTGATGCTAGTAAACAGTCGGAATAAGATATAGGACAAGGTGTAGCTTTATATGTATCTGTAGGTGGTAGCAAATGTCAATTCAAACTTCGAATTTACAGAAAACCAGTGTCCAAAAGAACTCACAGAATTATTTGGATGTCAAGTTCAAATAGGATGAACGGAGAAGAGATGACTCTGTTCTCATCATCTGGTTTATATACCCCACCTCCATGCTCTTGGCCACCTTCTGTCCATTACACCGCATCACATCCCGTAGTTCTCGCAAAGAATGAAAAAAAGAGTGCTGTGAGCGGTGCAAACAAATACGTCATACGTCATACCTCACTCGGTACCAGAGATATTCAGGCACCGCAGTTGGGATAATCGCACTTGCACTTCCATCATTCGTACAGAATAGCGTTTTATTTCCCGATACGACTGATTAATGACTGACTGACTTGATACCCATACGTACGGAAGATCAACCGAACACCCAAGAGCAGGTGACCATTACATGGATGCATCAATTGACAGAAAGGTCACGACAGCAAGACGTCATTGTTGACAGGACTGTAATATCTGTGCTCGATGCGACGCCTACAGTATAACTTGGTGGTCGCTCTTTCGGTATTCTGGCAAAGGAATATTTGTCCTATTCTCTCCCAGATGCTCAGTCGCGGTGTACTCACTACGGGTACATACCAAGATGCCGAAACGTCTCGGCCGTGATGTCTCTTAGATGATGAAGAGCTGCTGAAAGCTATGCGAAAGAATCTCGCAGTCCCGGGCAAATCTTACTCTCGCGAAAGTTATCATGACCCGCTCTTGGCATTTTTCAAGGGGGAAGACCAGCGGCGACCTCCGCCATGTCAGTCTTACGTTTTTCGATTTTTGGAACTGAGATTTCAGTTTCAGAATGGCTAATTTGACTGCAACGAACACAACATCAGACAAAGAGCATTTGATACGACTCTGTCTGTCCAGCTAAGCACTCTTTTCGAAGATCTGAAAGCCAATCGAACGAGACACGTTATCGTCATCATCAAGAACGCGAGATCTAGGACGACAAAGACAGAATGCCATTATACAAATTAACGGAAAAACGAATGAAGAAGAGAGCCAGGGAAGACGAAGATGGTATCACTGATTTGAAAGCTGCCATGAGGGAGATGGGTGAGGATGTAGATGGTAGTGAAAGTGGGAGTGGGAGTGAAGGCTGGAGCGAGAGCGATAGTGATGATGATGAGGAAGATGAAGATGAAGATGAGGACAAGAATGAAGATGAAGATGAAGAACAGGATGAGGACGAGGACAGTGATGGCGACGAAGATGGAGGTGAGTTAGTGAGTATACATTCATGATCCACATCTGCTGATAGTTTCCGAAAAGTTCTCGATGTGGATGTCGAAGGACTGGAATCGGGATCAGACGAAGAAGATGAAGATGTAGATGAAGAGGACGATGCAAGTTCATCATCATCATCATCACCCAGTGAGTCTAATCATCCCTCTCTCCTCTCCTTTCAGCACTTTCGTTATATCGTAGCTGAATTGAGCTAATCGTATTCGTCCTCTTAGTATTCCCAATATCACTCGAATCAGCACTTACCGACCCTATCTACCCCTCACCTCATAATACCTCGGAGAACCTATGTGTACTATGTCCAGATAAGGTATTGAAGAATGATCAGATGACTAAAGTGCATTTGGAGAGTAAAGTGAGCTACCAACTTTTGGAAATGTATCATAGACGCATCGAAGGTCTTGATTGAATGGTATCTTATCATATGATATGATCTGTGATCAAACACCATACTGACCATCATACTCTGCACATAGCTACACAAACGATCTCTCAAGCGATACTCTGTTCAACTAAGTACCAACCCCCCTCCGAGGGATGCCGACCCTCGAGAAGTAGTAGATGAGATACTAGCAGAGATGGATTCAGGTGAAATAGACGTAGAGCCCAAAGCGGATAAGAAGGGCATGTCAACGGCGCAGAAAGAATCAGGAGACATGGATGTGGAGAAGAAGGATAAAAAGAGGAAACGATCGAATAAGAAACAACGTCAAGAGGAAAAAGCAAAGAAACTCATATCTTCAAATTCAAAAGATACGAATCAGCAGGAAGAAGGACAAGAAGCAGGGGAGAAGCTGAATAGGAAAGCTAGGAGATTATTGGCTTTGCAAAATGGTGAGATTGATACGAAGAAGGAAACGAAGGAGAAGCAGAAACAGAAGTGAAAGTGACAATATCATGTCTATGAACAGACCTTTACCTTTCCGCTCCATTGCTTATCTTGTATGAATATCGAGATGACGAGATGAATACGATCACGATTAGCTCAATTGTGTGACTTCGAACCACTCGTAGTAATGATCATGAATTGACCTTCCCAGTTCAGACTAGTGATAGGAATTTCATGATAAGGTGTTTAGGGAAAAAAAAAACGCTCAAATGCTGAAACGATGTAGAGAACGTATGTGACTTGCAAAGTCAACTGATCAAGAGATCTGCAATGATCCAAATCAGTCGTATGGTTTGGATCCTGTTCAATAGGTTTTCACGACAATGGAAAAAAAATGAAATTACATCTCATCCCTAATGATCCATTATTTGTACTTGTGCTAATCCCGTTCCCAGCTCATTAAGCGAATCCACCTTCTACGCCACGGCAATCCAATTTGTGATGATCTAATAGTTGACGGATTTCAGGTAATCGGCAAGTTTGGCAACTACCACATTAGCCTCTCCTGCTGAGGTAGGTGCGTCGTACTATAGTACACAAACAGGTAGTTAGCAAAGAATGCAATATCACCTTCAATCATAATCATTGACGATTAGAAGAGTTTAATTTGGATGTGAGCGATGGGGAAATAGAAGGACAAACTTACCTCGGCAACGAGAATAGCCTGGTTGGTAGGAATGATAAAAACACCTCGTTCCTATCATCCAACTTGTCAGCACTAAACCTTTACTTTCACTCAAATGAGAGCCTTGTACCCACCCCCTTTCGTCCAATGACTTCGTCGGCGTCCGCTCGGAGGGTCATGAATTTGAAACCATTGAGGGTAATACCGTTGGCTATCAGGTAACATGAGAGAATCAGTATTCCCTCATGAAAGCAGAATAGTACGATCATCCTTACTCACCTCTCACTTGATCGGGTTGGGTGAAAGCTGTTTTGACCACTGCGTCTTGCTCGGCTTGTGAGAGCTGCGAGATATTCATCGAATGTATAGTTAGCAACACGATTCTATCATATATGTTAGACATCGGATAGATCTCCACATCAAAGTATATAGTATAAGGTACATAGGAAGAAATAAACCATGATTCTGGACAAATGACTATTCGTGGAATTTTCTAATCGATTTCATCTCCAATGACTCCTTAATGATTCAACAGTATAACGTTACATCTTGATATGTATCCCCTCTCGCCGTTGTCCAGACAGATGATCAAGGGAGAAGATACGGGCAGAGAAAGATCGTCCCAAACTCACATTGTATCCACTCGAAGCAGCCCATACACCACCCTGTTTACCCAATATAGCACCTTTGGTGATTTTACCAGTAGCTACGAGCTGATCATCTACGTAGGCTGCGAGTTCGTCGTTGAATATTATCAGCATTATTTTGAGAGGATGGTATATCAGTGGGAGGGAGAAGGAAGAGGTAGATTCGATCAATCGATGACTAGCTGATGGATTGCGTAGAAAGTACTTTACTTACCTTGCCAGGACATGTTGAATTAGTATATCTGTGTGAGAGTGGGAGTGAGATAGATATAACAGTGAGGAAGAATGATATATGTGATGAGTAGTCAGATATGAGGAGAAGAGAGAGTAAGAGAGTAAGAAAGCACTGTCTATGCTGAATTTGACTTCACACACATCATTCGCACATTCCTACAATTGCATCTCACACACACACCTCACGTCACCGTTTACTCAAGACACGCTGTGGCACATCACACGAAAGGTAAAGTGGACATCCACATCATCTCCGCATTCCCGTTCCCTCCTTATAAAATAATGAGATAGTAAAGAAACCATGCATACACGTATATATAATTGATTGAGAAAGAGTCTGTGAAGAGGCTACGTGGATGAGATCTATAGGATGTTAGAACGAAATGAGACTACTAGCCTGATATTCTGCAATACGAGATACCGAATGCGACAAAAGATATCTTCAAAAAGATGGACCCGTACTACCATTCATTCTGGTCCATATTGAAAACAGTTCCTCTCTATCTCATTATCACACACTTCGCCTTCCCCTATCAAACAAAGGTGAGTTTACTCATATACCGCCTTGAGGATGAAGTTGGTGACGATCGCGGCTATCGACACCATACTTATCAGCTTGATCGCCTGGCAAAGTACCAAATATATGAAAGCTCACTTAGCAAACAGATACATAGAACGGTCTAAGCAGTCGGATTGTTAGCTAATACCTTCAAAAAGAAAACCGAATGAAAGGTGCAACTCACGGGACCAAGTCTATCGTCGTATGGCGCACCGGTCCTTAACCTAATTGATCGAGCACGCATTTGATATATCACCAAAGCGTAGAGCATCACCGCCATGGCTACGAACAACAATCGTACACAATACCTTAGTACTATGGTCTGTCGAGATTCCCGATAGGCGTAGGAGTGATGTAGGTTGGAACTTACCGATCACGGTGTACATCGCAGCAGATATCTTTCCGACCTATAACGATATGATAATATCAGTACTTCATCATCGTATGGCATGGGTACGGCCAGATCAGACCGTGTTCAAGTCTTGCAATAGGTTGGTAAGATCAAGAGAAGGGAAAAAGAAGGAGTACTCACTTTATCACCAAAATTCAATAGACCAACTGCCAAACCACCTAAGACTACGGCGAAATGAAGCCATGATAAGAATGTTCGTCTGGAATCATATTCAATATTCAGCTGTCGATCGCAATGAGAAGGCAAAAGAGGTACGAAAAGATCACCATAGATTGACAAGGATGAGATTGTCGCGAGAAATTCGTATTACTCACTCGTTGGCGAAGAACACTTTGGGTTCTACTCGGACAGGTAAAGCGATTCGCTATTGGTTGATGTGTGGAGGTTGAGATACAACATAATTCAGGGTATGCGATTCGTTTGGTCAGGTGAAAACAATACCAGTGAACAGAGGTAGGATTGCGAAATATGAGTGTGAGAATTCAAAAATAAAGGTGAAGATTGGATTCCCATACGGGGTAAGATGATATAAACGTAAGCAAGCATCATCAGCGATTATCCCATATGAGTATTAATTCTTGCCCGATTTAATGGGACATACCTTTTTAGCAGTCCGTTGAAGCAGAGGTTGAGTTGACATATTGCTGAGGTATCAATGTGATCGATGGGGAAGTGGTCTGCCGCAGGTTTAGATCGTGTCGCTGTACTACGTTATTTGCTCTTCTTGGCTCTTCAACGATGAAAGCTGGTGTCGCTCAGAGGTCCGGATAAGTGCTGATATGTGTTACACGTATAATATTGAAGGAAAGAATGGAGCTTGGTGTTGAGAATGAAAAGAATCTTTTGACCTGCCTTGCCTGTACGAGGATCATGACGATATCAACAAATCTCCATTCAACATTATCGCACGTGCGCTCGGATCCCTCTCCCTCTGACCGCCTTGGCTAAGCCACGTGCCTCGCTGGATCTCTGTGTGGCACATTCGGTTACCCGATCCAGGATTGAGGTGTGGAGGTGTATGAGTGAGTGAGGACTTGATGGATTGAAGTTGGGTGGGCGGTGATTGCCGAATTGAGAATGAGGATGGAGGTGAGTCCCAGTTGAGTTTGAGCACGGGCGTTTCGAGGAGGATGGTAGGGGTACAGCTTCATCACCATCATTTATCAATCATCCCATCGACAACGATGAACCTCCTCCTCCTCCTTGATTTCCATCATAATCCGTCTCTTCTCTTTCTCTGTTACTAGCATTGGTACCATCGTACCCACCCCTCATTGCATACTCGTCTGCATTGAAAGATCATCATCATCGTCACCTTGCCCAACCCGGCAATACCCGACATCCAACATAATCAGAACGTTTATTCCAATTTAACGTTCTTTACCCTACCTACCTATACACAGCATCGACTTATATACCCATCTCAAACTTTTTACAACATCTACTAAAACCAATTGCAGTGGAGCAACAGCAAGGATAAAAATTCAGGTGGAAAGGAACGCCGAGAACATAAGTCTTACCTCTTTCTTGGCTCAATCTCCACTCTAGTCTGCCCGATCCAATTCACTTCAGTTTAAATACATTTCTCTGGAAAGATACAGTATCATCATATCACATTCATTTCTCAAACGAAAACGGACTACATACCTTCAATACGGATCACTAGCATCAGATGGTATAGGAGGGTAATCTCATGAACCATATATCGCATCTCGAGATTGCTCGTACTCATCAAGTATCTTAGTACCTTACTGTGCGGAGGAAGCTGAACTTGTCTTCGATTAAGCAAGGAGTGAGTACTTTTTCCATTCCATGCTCTTCATCTTTCTCTCAGATCCTACACAATCAATCTATGATTCCTTTGGAACCCTCATGATCTATCCCCCTTGCTCTTATGCAAATTATTAAGTGGAATCTCCGTACCTCATCACATCCCATCCTTTAATCTTGGTTGTATCACTTCACAATACCATGCTGTGTAACTATCGATCATAACTGTCACACGCGCTGTACAACATACATTCATAACAGATCTATCTATCAAATATCTTTGTCTTCACCTACTCTTCATGGAGGCAGTGATGTTCGGTTCATCGGTCATCCGATTCATTGATGTCTCACCGTGGATCTTTCTTTCATCTTTTTTTTTGTTTGTGATTGGTATGATACTCTTCGCTTAACGATCTCCCCTCCTTTGGGTGACCTTGCTGCCCTACCACCACCACCACCACCATCATCATCATCATCATCGTTGTATCCCTCGTGATCATTAATCATCTCTTTCCCCTTTTTACTTATAGCATCAACCCATCAAGATCTTCGATCGGACCATATCGCTAAATAAAGCCTTTCTCACACTCAACCCATGTTCTCCTTTACGTCCAACTAGACCGAACCCACCTTGGTCTCACTTCACTCAAACACCTACCTCCTCTTTTCCCTTTCTCCCCCATCGCCTTCTCACCATGTCCAAGCAACAACGTAGAGGAGTCAGTATGAATCGACCACCTATACCACGTTACACACCCCCACCATCGCCTTTCCTCTCCCATCAAACAATTTCCTTCCTCGCATCTTGGCGTGGTCAACTACTGGTCTGTACGATCGTCCTCGTCATCGGTGCGATCTACTTCTTCGTCAGACCACCTATCGATCGATGGCATCGCAGACGTAAAGAAGCATTATCTAGGAAGAGGGAACTAGAGCTGATGAAGATGGCAGAAAAAGAGGAGCAGTCCAACAAAGCAGAGGAGAAAGATGTAACACCAATCAAAGCGGGTAATGGTGGCTTGATCAAGGATAGAGGTAGAGAGAAGAATAAAAATCAGAGCGGTAACAGGAAAAGACTAAATTCACATTTGAAACCACCTACAACAGATACCGGGACAGGTGGAAGTTCAAAAGAATCTTCTCCTGCTCCTCCACCTTCAAAATCGTTATCATCCCCTACACCTACCAAATCCAAGCGATCACTCTCCAATACGCTTCCGAACAACGCTTCTTCCAGCAAATTACAACAGAAGAGTGATGTTCAATCGTCTAAACCACTTCCACTTTGCACTCCAAGCAGACAAAAACCTCCTCCACCTATCATCGTTCCAAGGCCGTGTATCAATTCGATGGACCCTTGGAACATCCCATTACCACCTTCACCCATTGCTGGACCATCCAAACTCAATAGAGTAAACGGAGTGAACGGATTGGGCATGGAAGAGATCTCGGACGATGCTGGTAGTGTCAGTGTGAATGATCATACTGAAGAAGAACCATTTGAAGTACCAGCCAAAAAGAGATTCGAAGGATTTTCAATCTATCCTGATGAAGGGTATCTACCACCTGCTGTTCAGACGCCTGGTAATGCCAACAAAAAGAAGAAAAGGAAGAACAAGACTCCGAATGGTATTTCAGCCGGGATTAACGGATCAACAGCGATGATGGAAACTTCGTCTTCAGAGAAAAATCCCATGAACAATTCTGATGAGATAATCGAGAATCACATTAACGGTAATTCACTTGTTACGACTAGTACAAGTTTGACCAATGAAGGTAGGAGAGTAAGACATCAACACACCCGTACATCATCTATTACTCTCTTGCCCAACTTGAATGTGACGGAGTTGAGGGAGATAGTGGAGCGAAGGGACGAGACGATCGATCAGCTCCGGGCGGAGATCGGTATGGCGAAAGCTGAGGAGTCGAAAGCGAAGGAGGAAGCTGTAAGAGCTCGGATGGGTGAAGAGAAGATAAGAGGTGAAATGGAGAGATCGAAGAAAGGTAGTTATGTTAGGAGTGATAGTCAGGCATCATCGGTTCAAGGTCAAGCTCAGGGTCACGAAATGACTGGAGGCCAGGAAAGAAGGAGAGAAGCGGAGGTGGGTGTTTGATTTTCGAATTTCGAGTCCCCTCATGATCATTTGACTAATCTTGCTGATTCGTTTTGTGTTTGCATAGCTTCAAAGTCGGTTGGCTCAGATGCAACAGCTTTACACCACCGCTCTCAGTCGCTTGTCGACATATGAAAGTACTCTCCGAGATTCAGGCATCATGTTACCTCCTCTGCCTTCACCCATACCTATGCTTCACCCTCAATCGCCTCTTCCTCTCATGCCTACTTCACCTTACGTACCTAGTCCAAGTCCAGGTAGGAATACACCCATAATGGGAGGAGGATTTATACCTTACCCTTCCCCTGGGATGTATCCTTCACCGAGGCTTCATCCTACTCATACGCATTATCATCACCATACGCACTCGCATTCGCCTAGTCCGTATCGACGCACGAGCAGTTTCGTAGGTGCGCCAAATGGGAATGGAGAGATGATCAGTTATCCAATGGACTCGATGGATCCTATGGGGGGTCCTATGGACATTGGATCTTCCACTATGCCGATTGGACTAGGTCATCCGAATGGCCATGGACAGGAAGGTGAGAAAGATAGGGAAAGGAGAAGACAGAGTATAGAATCCTCAGTGTTGAAGAAGAAAGTTCCACATTTGTCTACGGTTGCGGTCGAAAATGACAATGACAATGGGAATGGGGAAGTGGTTGAAGAGGAAGAAGTTAAATCATCTGACAAACCGACGAGTAGCTCAAGTAATGGTAATCAAGATGAAGGATCTATTGGTGAAAGTGTAGAGGGTGTACTTTCTACTGAAGAACGCAATTTCAGTTCCAGTGTGAACGGGAATGTGGATGCGGAAACGAATGCGGATACTAGTACGGTTATCAGAGTGATGCTGGATAGTGAGAGAGGTAATGTCTATTACCATGATGGAGTTATCACGGACAATGAGAATACCGATACCCCCGAAGCTGAAATTGAAGGTGATGAATCGGAGTCGGGGTCTAGGGAGAAAGGGGATTTCCAACCTATCTTTGCATCTCTCGCACATACACCTGAACAGATTGAAGAGATGAGACAAATCAGTCGAAAACAACAAGACCAAAAGCGAGAAAGGGGGACAAGTGTTAGTTCAAGTCTGAGTTCTACCAAGGGTGTAGGGGTGGGAGCTGGATTGGGTAATGGGGGATTGTTAACTCCCAGTCCTTGTAAGAGTCCTGTACCGTTAAGGGGTTAGTTGAGTGAATGGACCATTATTGAATGGACAATTCTTTTTTTCCTTTTTGAATTTTTTTTTGGACATTGATCATGTTACATATATACGATCCATCTTCTTCTTCTTCATTCAAATCGATATATGCTGAAAATCAAACTGTTCTGAACATGGATGAATACACATGTTGATAGGTTTACATATGACATTGATGATATCGTTGCATGTGACATAGAGTACGTACGAGATACATCCATCCCATTGGGTAGGTTAGGGTGTGGGGATACCACTTTGTCGAAGTAACTTCCATGACTCCATGACTTCATGACTGGTGATCTGGGCATCACTTCACTAGCCTAGCCCATCTTGGCTCTACCTGTTTCCCAAGACTAAGGCTGTCCAGCTGACCCTCCTCCCCTCCCCCATCTTCGTCATTCCCATAGCAAGCGAATGCATCCAAGTCGAAGTCTCATATGAGGACGTCAGGTAAAAGCGAGTAAATCCGTATGGCCACTCGGGTATCTGATCTAACCGACACAGCGCACCACAGTCCTATCTGATCGGGTATTGAACCAACCACGGTCAAACTCAGTCCCTCATTCTCACAACACCCGTAGATAACAAATCAATCAATTTCCAACAATCATCCATCCACCTCTCAAACATTTTCCAACTTTTGTATCCAACATCGTCAATATCGAGTCAAAGACACGGGTGATCATCGGATATCCGTGAGTAATATCCTGCTCTTCTCAAGGTATATAAGAACCCAACTCAGGCTACGTTCGATAATTTCGCTTATCAGTATATCAATCAGTATCATCCCTTATCATTCATTCGACTTTCACCAGTCAACATCCACCGAAAGTCACAATCATATAATTATTTACAACATGTCATCCACGTCATTCCCTAAGGAGATTCATTTCACTTCGCCTATCCCTCAAGAGGCCCAACATATCTTATCGAAAGATGCTGTTGAGTTCCTAGCAGTGTTGCATAGGACATTCGATAAGAGAAGATTGGAGTTGTTGGAAAATAGGAAAAAGATTCAAGCGGAATTAGATCAGGTATATTGAAAGACCAGCCTCTACTGTCCAGCAGATCTATGATATCCGGACACAGTGGATGGTCAACGTATTGACCTTGTTTTGGCTCGATGGTATAGGGCAGACCACTCACTTTCCTTCCTGAGACTAAACATATAAGAGATTCACCTTCATGGGCATGTGCGCCTCCCGCACCGGGATTAGAAGATCGAAGGTGAGTTTGAGTTAGACCTGTCCATCTATCATATCACTCTGATCGCTTCCCGCCATCATTTGTCCGCTCATCTGTACCGTCTACTCTCAGAGTCGAGATCACCGGTCCGACTGATCGAAAGATGGTTATCAATGCTTTGAACTCTGGTTCTAAAACTTTTATGGCTGATTTCGAGGGTGAGTGAAGTGATCCCATTTCTTGACCGCCGTCATTTGGCTGCAACCACCGACTTATCCTTGATGGAATCTCGATATTGACCATTTCTATGTCTTATGCAGATTCAAATTCCCCCACTTGGTCAAATATGGTATTAGGCCAGGTCAATTTGTACGATGCCATCAGGTAAGTACCCATCAGCTACGTAGCGCTTCAATCTCCAACCGAAGCTGATCAAGTAAGATAACAGACGTCAAATTGATTTCGAGACTGGTGGAAAACAATACAAACTCTCTGAGAAACCTGCCGTTCTCCTTGTCAGGTGAGTGCTCTTCCCGAAGTCGATCTTAGCGGACCTCTCCCAGTGGACTAATACAACTATACTGCCAAGCTGACAATCCACTCTAGACCAAGAGGATGGCATCTCCCCGAACCCCGACTACTCATCGACGGTAAACCCATTTCCGGTTCCCTGTTCGACTTCGGTCTATACTTCTTCAACAACGCTGCGGAACTCTTGAAGAGAGGTTCAGGACCTTACTTCTACTTGCCCAAGATGGAACATCACCTAGAAGCCAGGTTATGGAATGATGTCTTTTCCTTGGCTACTTCTCACTTGGGTCTACAACAGGGATGTATCAGAGGTACTGTCTTGATCGAGACTTTACCTGCTGCGTTCCAGATGGAAGAGATTCTGTATGAGTTGAAGGAACATAGTTCGGGATTGAATTGTGGTAGATGGGATTATATCTTCAGTTTGTGAGTGAGCCTCGTCTGAGGCATCTGAATATCGAACGTCGGCATTTTGTTTCATGTATCGTTCAGAACGGGATCAGAGCTGATCAAATTTACTTTGCACATATCTAGCATCAAGAAACAACGAGCTCACAAAGAATGTGTCTTCCCTGATCGATCGGATGTCACTATGACTGTACCTTTCATGGATGCATATGTCAGGTTGTTGATCCAAACATGTCACAAGTGAGTATACCTGCAATTCACTCCAGTCGAATACATCCCTCTTAGACAAATGAACAATTGTCTCTTGGAACTTCCCCATTGCGGAATGTCATGCTCATCATCCTTCACTCACTCAGGCGAAAGGTCGCAGCCATGGGAGGAATGTCAGCTCAGATCCCCATCAAGAATGATGCGGATGCCAACGAAAAGGCAATGGCCAAAGTACGAGCCGACAAATTACGGGAGGTTACCGCCGGTCATGACGGTACTTGGGTAGCTCATCCTGCTTTGGTCAAGATCGCCCTGGACATCTTCAATGAGAATATGAAGGGACCGAACCAAGTGAGTTGTTGTCATTCGATATATGACACGAAAGACTGATATGTTTTTGATACTTCAGTACCATATCCGACGAGAAGATGTTAATGTCACGGATAAGCAGATTGCGGACCCATCTGTTCCTGGAAAGATCACTGAGAAAGGTGTCAGAGATAATGTCTCGGCGTGAGTGACCGTGTTGCTGGGATAAACCCATCGATATTATGTGGATAACTAATCATTATCTCTTAAACTCGGTCTAGTGCTCTTTCATACTGTGCTGCATGGATCTCTGGAAACGGTTGTGTACCGATCAACTACTTGATGGTGAGTCTATATCCTCCATGCTCTCGAATGAATAACCCCAGTACTTCATAGCCTTTCAATTCGGAAGAGATGCTCATGTACTATTTGTTGTTCATAGGAAGACGCAGCCACCGCCGAAATCGCCAGAGTTCAACTCTGGCAGTGGGTAAAATACTCTTCCAAGACGGATTCAGGCAAGACCATTACTCCAAGTTACCTTCAAACCATCTTCTCAGAGGAATCATCCAAAGTATCCAAGTTACCTGGAATTGACCCTTCACACGTCAAGATCGCGTCAGAGTATATGAGCTCACAAGTCAAAGCCGAATGGCCTAGTGATTTCCTCACGTCGGATTTGTTGGTTCATCTAGAAGGTGTTGGGACCGTTGGAGGAGCTACAAAGAAAAGTAATTTGTAAATATGCCAAGTAACAAAATAGTTTGCTACTAAATTCGAAATCGAGATGGGGAATCCCAATTGGACTTGATTTGACATTTTGATTGTTGATCATGCTATGGGATCGGTTAGAAGGTGTTTAGGTATGGGGAATGGGGTATGAAAGGCGAAATGAAGTATTGTATTTAATATCAATATGACTTTGAATATGAATTTATCGTATCATATCATGTTAAAACCCAAAGACTAGACGATAACGTCTCGATTGGGAATCTCCATATCTAAAGGAATATATCCGAGGCAGCAGACGGATCGATGACATACATACAATAAAATACCAAAAAAAAGTACGTTTTTTATAGATTCATAGCAATACGGATGGTCAGACAGACGATCATCTTCCCCCTCCCTGATCAATCAAGCCCAGCGATCTTCCCATTTTCACTAATGAGATAAACTGATCGTCCTCATTCTTTGATGATCGTGTGGGTCCAAAGTAGTCTGATAGCCTATCGTTTCTAGTCATTGTACTGGAATACTCCCTACTCCCCATCCAACATTATAGCCAAGAATTCATCCAGGTTGATCTCTCCATCCTGATCTAAATCGAATTCATCAATCATCGCTTGTCTATGTGGTCGGTGGGGAGGTGAGAGATTCGACAATATAAGTGAATGTTGAGCGAATTATAGGTGATATTTGGATTATTGACAGAAAGATATCGAATAAATTGATCCAGATTCGAAGATGATAGATGCCAATTGCCAAAGTCAATCGTCAATTGGAGGTTCTATGCCATCTCCATAACACGATACGATATATAGTATTGGTTCACTTACAATTCCTCTTCACCCAGATTCTCACCCAATTCCCTAGCTACCCTCTTCAAATTCTTCAAACTTATCCTACCCGTCCTATCGTCATCAAATAGTTCGAACGCCCTACGAAGTTCTGTCTCGGGATTACGCGAGAGGATTTTCTCCGTCACTATATCAAATGAACGACATCAGCCTTCCTCTGTCTTGTACCAGAAATCGAACTCGAACTAGATCAAATCAAATATATTGTACTGTACTACTATCTTAGAGAAATCTCGTGAAATATCCCATATAAGATTTCAAGTAAAGCATCACACGATATTGATATCTTCGAAAAACATTACACTCACTTATCCTCTCAAACGCCTGGAAATCCATCAACCCATCCTCCCCTCCATGATCCTTCAACAACTTCATCACCTCCGATTTCTTCATATCGAACCCTAAAGCCCTCATTGATACTTTCAGTTCATGATAATCTATCGCCCCATCTTTATCTACGTCAAATAGTTCAAAGGCCTCTTTGATCTCTCCTCTTTGATCTTCCGTCAACGATGATGTCAAGCCATTGGCTCGATGCTGGTTATTCGAGGTAGAGGTGGTAGGGTGTATCTGATTGTTGGTAGAGGATGATGGTCCGCCTAGGATGGGCGTACGACGAGGTTTGGGTTTGGTATAGTGCGACATTGAATGGTGCTAGGTTCTCTAGTCTGGTTTCAAGTCAAGTGATCGTTGTGTTGTTGGGTGTATATACGGTAGATGGTGATGCGTATCGACGTTATGGGTATAGGATCACTCGCAATGTTCACCATTCATGTTGATCTTCATGTTCATATTCATGTTCATGTTGTTTCTCTTTCACGCGTAGCTCAACATCCTCAGCGCACGGATCTCCAACGCGTCTTGCACATACAGTTCACATGGCTCAGCTGATCTTGATTTACGTAAAGCTTAGCCTCCACACGTTAGATCTTCCGCCTTAAAGAGTCTAAAGTGACCGCGAGTGACTTTGATTTTGCTTTTTTTGAAACGAGCAAACTTCATTTTCGAGTGACAAGATGGAACGATGACCCCGGGACCTGAACCAGAGATACATGTACTAGTACAGTACACATTGTAGCGACATCATACTCTGGTATAATATCTGTTCTCATTATCTTCGACTTGCATGATAGATCATCCTCTTCCTTGCACCGATCACTCAGCATGCCACCTCCTACCGACTTCTTCTCCTCGCTTCGACCCAAATCTAGATCCCGTCGTCAGGGCAAGGGCTCCGGGTTACTCAAGACTAGTGGGACGGCATATACGTTGAATAACTGGGTGGATCTGGACCATAACGGGAATGCAAGCCATATCAACATCAACGATACCCAGGATATGTCAAGTCATCATGACCAAGAGCGGTATAATGCTGTACATATGAATGATGAGAATGTCGATCCTCGGACTGGAAGTAGAAGATCAAGTGGGAGTAAGTTGAAGAGGAGGAGTATGATGCTACTTAGAATGGTCGAGAGGAAGACTTCCTCGTATAGGAATAAAGAGGAAGAAAGGGGCGAGTTGAAGAGATCTATCAGACATCCTACGATGGATGGCACTGATTTATATGAAGGTAGTATGGCTGGACCTTCCAAGGTGAGTACAATATCGCAATCTCTCGTCTCCAGTTGAGACTACTCCCATGTCAATGTATGACATGATACCTCCCCTTCAAATTCATTGAGCAATACTTCATTAGCTTCCGCATGGTAGAAGACCAAGCTGACCTTCTGAATGAACCATGTAGTCGACATCATCCTCAACTCCACCTCATACACCCCTCACCACCCCCTCTCTTCCTTCCGACCTCTATCATCCCTATCATTCTCAAACACATCGCACGCCAAATCACGCAGAATACCCAGGATGGATCGGCGACTCCGACTCATCGGGTAACCGCACGACTCTGAAACCCCATCGATCGAAAGTACCGTATAATACCCCTGAAGACAGTCCGTTAGGCATATTCGATGTGAATAGGAATATTCACTTGAACCATACAAGCTCACCAGGAAAGACGCATAATGGGCGGAAGGGGAAGATGACGTATGAGGAGCTGTTGGATATGCCATTACCTTTACCAAATGGTGAACCTAGTAGATATCATCACTCACAACCATGGCATCTTCATGATTACGAAGAATCACAAAATTCGGTATATCACCAACGGAGCAATTCTGCCAATCATCAAGAAGATTTGGGCGGCGGGATTACGAACCTTGACAATTTGGTGCTACAAGATCAGGAAGACCCATCTGCACAAACGATATTCGAATCTTCCTCTGCACTAGAGGCACTATGGGAATACGGTTCATCAACTTCTTCATGCTCTTCACTGGCAATGGCGAAATCGACTCAAGGCCTGGATCTGGAAGTAGAGTTGGATTTAGATATAGACGCGGAGGAATATCCATTACCTCCCGGTATGGGATTATTGAACTTGCCTACCGAAATGTCATTATCGAAAGTGGACATACCACCTCAACATCCTAAGACTACAGCCAGATCCCTAAAGTCTTCACGAAGATCGAATCTCAATATCAATAACGATTTACCTTCACCTTTGAGTGATACTTTGTCCTTCGAAGAAGAAGAAGAAGAGGAAGAACCAGAGATCAAAGCAGCTATCAAATATAAGATTCCCCTAAAATGTCAGAGAGAGAAAGATGAAATACGTTCAAATCCTGGTACTGAAGATGCAGTTTAGCTTTGGTCGCGCAGAAGCATCCCAACGATAAATACTATCAATATTTTAGGCTCGACTCAACTTGGGAATCCACTCATTTGCGCTCTGATATCCTTCCTCCTTTTCTGAATATACAGTAAATGATCATGATTTTTCAAGTTAAGTCAAGTCATGGCGTGTCTGTCTCATGAGGTTCAAAGTGCATAATATATTATATGTACATACACACAATCATTATATACGGACATTGTACTTTGTTCTGCTTCATCCTGTCAATTGTACAGGCCTGACCTTCTTATCATATTGTCATTTTCATTTTTCGAAGATCATAATTCAGCATTATACCTTATCCTGTACCATATCAGTACCACAAATTACAATTCCATCATGCATGTGTCTTATCATTTGATTCAGACCAATGAATTTCAGGTCAAAGTGACTGCACCTCGCTTTTCACACATCAAGCAAGAATGATCCAGTATAACACTACTTTAGTGTAGACTTGCGACACCACATGACATGAATGAGATACATAAACGACATGAACAACATATATATATATATATAACCGAGCTCGATTCGGAGTTAAACTCATCGATATTCAAATCATGTTACACTGATTTATACCAAGTACAAGATACCTTTCTCCCAATACCTAACTTGACCGTTAACAATACTCTTCATAATGTTGATTTGAACGAACATTTTACATTTTGTATTGTTCATTCCCCATTCCCTAAGCGTAAGACTCGTGATACTAATCGATACTCTCGTTATTTTCTTTTCCTCTTCTTTCATGTTCCTCGTCTTCGTGGTCTTTTCATTATTCGTGATTTAATGTGGTTCAATTTTCGGTGATTGAACTCAGTTGAAATAATTGGATTCTGGTGGGACATGTGACATATGAAAAAGAAAAGAACAAATAGAACAAAAAAAGCCCTTTTCTCTAATTCAACATTCGCTTGGCTTTTCCCCACCATCGTCTATACCATTTCGGCTTAATTACCAACGGCACCTGACCAGCTTGAGCAGGTGCAGGCGGATATACATTTCCTGCTGTATTTTCACCTTCTCCGGTACCTACATGATAACCAGCCGCAGTTTCAGTCGGACCTGGACCTTGTTCGCCTGTGGGTAGTTCGGGATTTGCAGTAGTCCCAACATCAGAAACATTTTCATCCGTCGTTTCCTTAGGAAGGGTCGGGCGTTGAGCTTGAGTGGAAGATGAAGCCTTTTGAAATGGAGAAGACTCTTCGCTGGGTCGATCACCCGTCCTCGTAACCTTCGTATCGAGCTGAATATCCTTATCGACCGGAGTAGGTGGTCTCTCGCCAATATCAGGGGTAGTAGCAGCACTGGCCGTACCTTCCGCAAGGCGCTCTCTTTCCATCTGTCGTTCTTTTTCGGCTAGTCTATCCGCAGCAGCATCTACAGACTGACCAATGGATTCCATCGGCTCTTCATTTGGACGGGGAATCAAAGTGATGGACTCGGAAGTGGGCAAGGTCCCGTGAGCATCATGAGTAGACATCCCTTCACCAGATCGTTCCGAGATGGATGAGAGACCACCCTTTGATCCCTGAGGCGTTTCCGGATCAAAAGTCGATCGTGGGTCAAGAGAGGAATGTTGTTCGGGTACATTTAGAGGATGAATGAGCTGTCCCGATGTCGTTAGTGGTCCAGGTGAAGTACTTCCGGATGATAGTGGGGACCCCTCTGGTGAGCTGATATCGCCTTGGGGAGGAGGGGTGATGTTTCGGTCTATGCGGCATCGACTTCAGCTGAGTTGCACAGTGCGAACCTGTGATATGCATAGATGACTCACCTGGAATGGGTCTGACTGGTCCAACCGGGCCTTCGGATGGAAATTGCGTGATGCCAGATGTACCAGACGGACCTGCTGAGGGCTCTATACGCTCCTCTTCTCCCCCCTTCTTTCGTGCTTTGATACTTTCCATGTCTCCGTCTCCTTCTCTTTCTGCCACATCAGCAGCCGGCTGTGGTCGAATAGAAGGATGATTGTGCGTGGCTTCTCCCAAATTTGATCTGCTAATGCCAGGGCTTCGAGGTTGACCCATACCCAGAGGAGAGGTCGGAGTCGGGGTGGCAGAAGAAATTGGTCTGACGACAGGTCCGAGGACCGTTTGAGTAGGCGGTTGGTCGAGGAATGGGGGTGAAGGAGGTTGTAAAGGGGTATTGCCACTGTTATCACTTGACGATCTCAACATGCCTTCATCTGATCTTCCAGCTATGGGTAAATCTGGCGCATTATGTGGTGGACCAGTTCCAGGAGTTTGAGCACCTCTACCAAAGGTTTTTCCACTAGTTCCCGAAGCAGACTTAACCATTTCGCATGTAGGAATACCCGTATGAGTTCGCAGAGACTCTTCGTCGGTCTCAAATGGGGAGTCATCGGCAGACTCGGGAGGTCAGATGGTTGATTCAGGTCTACCAGAGCTTGAACCTGGTCGGGATCGAGGAGGAGGTTTAAGGGACAGGTATGCTGCGATGAGTGGATCTTGATTGGCACCTGGAAATGATTCTGCTTTTTTGCTGGGACCAATCAGTGGCCAAATGCTAGATAAAGATTTGTTTGAAGGGTTGGCTGACCCTCGAGGTGAGCTGTTCTCCGAGTTTCGAGTCGGAGACGATGGGTTATGTTGAGGTTGAGCTGGACCGGTTCTCGAGGCACATTCATCGACAGAAGTCCCGGTGCCGTTGCCGGATGCAGGTCGAGGTTGATCTCCCGCATTATTCCCAGGCGATTTTCGACCATTACCGCTACCTTCACCTGCTGATGGATTTCCACCACCGTCACCACCACTAGGTCCTCCTACTCCACCGCCATTCCCATCACCACCACCATCCCTTGGACTTTTATGCTCCGCATCCTTCTTTCTTCCCTTCCCTTTAGCTTTACCTTTTCCCTTCCTGCCGTTCCCTCTGCTCTCGCTACTTTCCTCGCTTCGCTCTTCACCTTCTTCTTGCCCCGCAGAGAAGGCTTCCTCTACTCTTCTTTCCGCTTCAGCAATTCTAGGGTTGATACATGGAAAAAGAAACTCGGACAGTCTGATCAATCTGCTATCACGAGAACCTATATCTCCAATTGGACCTCGACCACTCGATCTTTGCATCGCCGTGCTTTGTTTGAGACGAGGTGCCCTCCAATCGCAGCACCAGGCCTCTCGCTCTTCCTCCAGCTGTTCTAGGGTTCTCGGTTCAGTAGATGGTCCAGGCGCGGGGTGTCGTGCAGGTGTGGAGGGAATGGTTGGGACAGCCGATGTAGCAGTAGTCGCAGTTGTATGAGTTCCACTTTCAGTCAAAGATAAACCCCTTGCTCGTCTTCCTTCAACTAAGCTTGGATCTTGAAAAATCGTCGTAGGGCTTTCACCTGGGGTCCTTGTGGCAGAGGTATCGGTTTCAGATCGGTTTCTCGAGTATCGGAAAAGACCCCGAAGCTTGTCCATCCACAATACATCACTAGTAGAGCGTCTCAACGGTTGAGAAGAAGGATGAAAGGGATCAGCAAATGGTCCAGGATCGATTGTCTCAGGTGGAGCTGAGCTACTTCTCGGTGTTGACGGCCTTTCGGTGCCCGGATGGTCGTCACCAGCTTCTCCAGAAGGACCGGTAGATTGTCGTGAACCATGATCAGTCATCGGTGAAAAAGTGGATGTTAGAGCTGATGATTGTGCAGGCTTCGGGACTGCTCGACTGGGTGAGATCGGGACCACAGGAGGCTCGACGTCGTAGCCTAGCGCATTATGCTGCTCAGGTGGCGTTCCGAGGACCGTGTCTTGTGCTGAAGTTGGAGAGGCGATGTCTCCCTGAGCGGTAGCGGTAGTAACAGGCGAAGAAGAATGGGGATCATCACTTCTTTCACTATATCACTTCCGAACCTTCGTCGCCTTTCTGGCGGTCCAGCTTGAGGTTTGGCTAGGGTATGAGTGTTACCTCGCAGTCTTGAGGAGAACAGCAGGTCGAACACTTTCAGACTACCTCGTTTGATCGTCGAGAACCGTTTGGTATACCTTTTTTTCGGAGATGTGATACCTTGCACTTTCAAGCCAGGATTGGCAGGTGTTGTTACATGTCCAGTGGGAGGCGTTGGATGAACCGGTTTACTTTTGGGAGGTCGACATTTCAAGATAGGCACTGTCGCTTTACTTCCTTTATAAGTGGCGGACTCTTGCTCTAAAAAATGTAACAAAATCATCTCACATCATGAACAAGTCATGAGGAGGCAAGTGCTCACCCTCAGAGTCACGATCGTCGGATGCTACATCGGTCTGCTGTCCAAGATTGTTTCCGATCTGCTGACCCGTCGAAGGACCAGAATCGGAAGACAATTCGAAATGGCTACCGCCTCTCAACCTTAGTTTTCGTTCCGACAGGGTATCACTTTGAGAGAATAAAGCGGTAATGGGGAATTCCAAAAAGTATGATGGAACTGAAGGATCATCTGGTTCCGTTTCTTTAACGATCTTGATAGTTTCTGCTGAAGATCGACGAGAGAGGATGTCATCTTGTTGAATTGCAGTTTCACCTTCGGCAGCCGCTTTTTGAGCAGCTAAGAATTCAGCTCGCTTCTGAGCAAAGTTGGGTAAGACGATGGGAGGATCGTTGGGGAGTGATATGAGCGGCGCTAAAATACATCACACACGCAAGTCAGCCGATAAACGTCAAGTAGGCGAAACGTATCAAAAGTCATTTACCATTATTGCTATGCCTGTGTTGGTAGCTCCAATTGGCCCTTCTCAGGTCTATCAAGGGTGGACAGTGTCAGTCATTGACTTACTTCAGCTAGATGAAAGAAGAGCTACCTTCTGCTTCTCCATATCCATGCCATCTCTCGAGTATTTCAGTGAAGCCACCACCCCTCAGTCGCATATGATCTTTAGGCTCATCTTCGACTTCCATCTGGTCTTGATGTTGTACGCTCTGGTCTTGATGGGTGTGACTGTCATCCGAAACTTGAGGAGATATAGGTCCGCTCGGTACAGGTCGATTTTGGTGTCCAGACCCAAGTTCCTGTTCGATATGGAAGGTAGGTGAAGACATCTCTTCTTGATTAGTTTGGGTGGGTGGTGAAAATTCCCTTGAAATGGGTGTACGAGGTGCGTCAGGGGGTGAACGACCTTCCATCTCTTGTGCTGAAGGTAGAGATGTATATTGTTGTTGAGGAGTTTGATCAACGACTATATTCTTGTCCTTAGACGATCCCTCTCGGGAGTTTTGTTGATTGTGAACTTCACATTCTTCGGGAATACGAGTGATATATCTCTCTTGATTAGTTGATCCGTCCATATCATCGTTGGTATCAACTACGACAGACGATCTTCGTAAGCCATTATCACCATGAACGTCGTTCTGCGCACCAGATGGTCCAGCGGAACGAGGTGGAGTATAGACTTCTTGACCTTCAAGAGGTCGGAGTCGCTCGTCAACTTCCTGTTCATGTAGGATTGTTTGAGCTGATCGAGTAGATGTAGAGGTGATGGGTGTAGGACCCGGTGCTCTCCCGCCTGGAAGAGGGTCGGGTGCGGTAGATGGCCGGTGGAGATTCGTAAGGATGGATGACGTGAGCGAGGGGGATCGGGTGGATCGGGGGATGGTGACATTATGATGATGGGTCGATGATTATGCTGGGGGTTATGTAAGTAGAAAGGAGATAAAGTGGATGGGTCAAGCGTGGTTTGGCCACGCGTCGAGCGGAGAGTGAAAGGCGAGGGAAGATAAAAGCTCGAAGGATGCAAGGAAGTATGAGATTACCGAAAATGTCCTGGGTATGATAAGGGGAGACGGATGAATGAAAGATGGGGATAAGAATTGGGATGAATCGGAGAGAGAATTTATCAAAGTGTATAACGAATACGAATGGATGACGGATGGTAGACGTAGCGTGGGAAAGAAGGGAAGCCAAAGAGAGAGAGAGAGAGAAGCGAGTAATGTTGTGAGTGTGAGTGTGAGAGTGAGAGTGAGAGTGCGAAAAGTAGATGATCAGTCAACATCAAGTCAGTAAATCAGTGAATCAGTAAATGTCAGAATGATAACCACCATCTCACGTCAGCTCATGTCAGCGCGATTCTATCCTGTATGCAACCAGTTTCTCTCTAAAGGCATCTTTCATCATGCAATTTTGAGAACCATCTCCCGATATCACACACTCGAGAGTCTTCATTTCTGAGTTATGCATATGTATCGACTTCCATCTGCTCAGTACCCGCAATGATGAGATGAGATCTAATCTTTAATACTTGTTAATGACGGAAAGGATGGATGGTTTGATGCGATACTTCGAGACAGTACACATCGGGTTTTTACATATTCATTCCATGAAGTTGCTCAGTCTTTCCGGCAGCCCTGTTCAAGAGAAAGAGATCAGTAACACTGCAAGTGCTCCACTCTAGAGTCCCACTCACCTCTATGCATCCATCTTGTCCATATACTGTTATATCTATACCACTACGCAACTGTCTCTCTCGGGTGATTGATTATTGTCCTCAATCCATTCCGCAAGCTTTAAATGGGATGGGGAAATAATTGGTCAGGTCTGATTCGTTATTTTGACTTTTTCTTCGTTTCCCTTCCTGCATCATCACCTCGAATGAAAGGTCATCTTCTATCTTGTTTTCATACATGCCATTCTCATTACTCGTTGTACACTAGACATTAGCAAAGATGCCATCAGGAAATTTCAGATTCAAAGTTCGTCCAAGGAAGGGTGAGTGATGCTGTACCCATCCTCATTAAAACAGCTTACATCGAAGGATGCTGATCATATTCCTACCTATCCGAATATCTTGTTCATCGAACATTACCATATATCTTCCCTACCACGATCACATCTGTGCATGTCCATCATGATCCCCTCATTCGATTAACGGCAATCCATTCACACCGTCCTTACCTCTACCCGGTAAATCACTGGTGACAGACCAGATAATTGTCCCGTGCGCTCCTGAACTCACCACCCTCCTAGCATGTTTCGCAACGACCGGCGATCTCAGGCATACAGCGGCATGTGCGGATTCAGCAAAGGCCTTGCAGAACTGTATGAGTAACAGGCATGTGGCCGGTGGTAAGGGGAAGAGTTCGGTGAGTGTGTTTCTTCTGTCGATTTAAAGGATTGCAGGAGGTGGTATAGAAATCGATGGTAGGGGATGGGATTATTCGGAAATTGGTATGTAGGAAGGAGGAGATGGATCATAAGAAGGTTTTATACCTTGTATTTTATGATTGATAGTGAAAGAAGATTGGATTGTACAACGATAATATGATAAGAAGGAACGACAGAGATGTTAGGTTGAAATTCGATTCCCTTCCTCCTCGAGCTATCCTCCTCTTCACAAGAAAATTCACCATACCAACTTGTCGCGACTGAACGAAAACGAATGAATGCTAATGAATCTATTGGTTTTGCCTTGTGTTTCAGATCAATCACTTATTAGGCAAGATCAGACGATGATCACCCCCAACGATCCTATCTCCTTATACCACCTTCTTCCACCTACTCTCATCGCGAGACACTGCCATATCTTGGGAAAAGCACGAGTACATGGATATTGGCTAGTCGCTTCATCGTAACAATCATACCATATCATATATGTACACACTACGCATCGGACATATCAATCAGATGTCATTGTCATACCTCAACATCAATCATCACTGCTCAACGATGGGCAAGTATCTCACTCGGAAGACATGAAAGTGCATATACGTGTAGACGCATATACCAAATCTAATCTATCTGTACAGTACCCTGTACCAAATCAACTGATCTTTTTCTATTCCGTTATACCATCCCCTCATCTCAGTAATTCACAACTTGGAACCATTCTCGCCAGTCAATTTCTTGGCCCTCTCCATCATCTCCTTCAATTCCTCCGCCGCGGCGCAAAGTGCATTACCGAATTTCTCAGCATCGTTATTCTTGGTGGTTATACACCATGTGATTTTATCGTCCAAGATTGAATAAGAAAGCCCATAGCCATCTTCGACGACTATACTCATACAAAATTCATATATCAGCACAGTATCTTCTTTTCTACCTCACTATCTCACTGAAAATCCTCTGGGTCGTTGATCCATGTCCTATTCAAATAAAAAAGCTGAAGAGCAAAACTTTCACTCACCCTCACCGTAACCCCATCCATCCAACAATTTACTACTCAACTGACTCGTACTCAATTCCCAATGTCCACTCCTCAACCCAGCTTTATCCGTAAATACCTCTGGTACCGTCTCTCCTTCGGTGGTATTAACCAATTTCTTCAATCCGAACAAATGTCTATCTACTCCCTGAGCATCCGCGGCCCAAGACGAATATTGTATATGTCTTTCGATTGCTTTACGGAACTTTGCTTCTCTCTCCGTATCTTTCGCGTTGGAATCCAACATGGCTTCGCAGAATTCTTTAGATTGAGAAGAAGCAGATCGGATAACCTCGGTTCGACCTAGTAGGAATTTACGTGTCTGACATGACTCGTAGGTGATTCCAGGTCGACCGAACTGTCGATGGAAAGCAAGTTGTTTTACCATTTGGACCCATCCGTCCGGTGAGACTTTATGCGTTTTGATCAAGTTTTTACCATACCCTTCGAAGTTGACCATCTGAAAACAAGAAAATACATATGAGTGAATGTACTTCTCTAACAAACAGATATAGTCCAATCCCATGATGAAATCACAAGGAAATCGGAATCCAACAAAACGGAGTGAAATTGACATTAATTATAGGTGTATCGGTGCTAAGAACTCACCTTTAGATCCTGTAAACCCATCTCTTCACCAAAGCCCTTCCTTGACTTCTCCACGATGCCTTTCAATTTTTCATTCAATTCAAATTCCACTTCTTCAGGTTTGGGCATGGGATCTTTCGATTTCTCGTTTTCGGGAAGTTCCAGGGGTATCTTACCAGCTTGAAGTGAAGCTAGCGTGAACTCGTTGAGACGCAGAGTAGGTGTTCCATCCAACATCGAGTCTAAGATAGAGAATTTAATATCAATATCTCAGTAATCGATTGAAGTAAGGCGATGATTAAGTACATAGATTGTATAGCAAATAAAGGTCTTGGGAATATGGAAGCTGACTCACGTTCACCATTAAATCCTGATTCTCCATCAGCATCCACGATGATCTGATGTTTATCGAACCATCTATTGAACCCTTTACCACTAGGTGATCTATCGTGTCCACCAGCCCAAAGGGACCATGCTCTCGAATCGTCCGTGGAGGGCGCAGGTCCATCATCTAGACATACAAGGAGGATTGCAGAGTCAATAGTATCGATGGAGGATTTGTTGGCAGGTGAAAGGGAGATTAAGTGATCTCGAGCCTGATGAAGTATAAGTCAAATCAGCATGGCGACAAACGGTGTGCATTACATACCACCGGGATTGGTAAAATAAGATTGCAGACAGAGGATGAGATAAACAATCATACTCACATCAGTCCATGTATCTCGATTATCACCAGTCAGAATCCCCAGCCCACTACCTTCTTTGGCATCTGCAACTTTCTTAATCTCTTTGAAAGCATTGACCAGATCCTGTTTCCCTCTACCTTTCGTATCAACTTTGAAATACCGATTATTCCTTAGTACGACTATATGATGGTGGTCTGATCCATGATTGACTGGTAGGTCGGCTGGTTTCGTTGGTGTTCTGACAGCGTTGAATCTGATATGAAACGAAGAATTAGCTGAGGAATGGATACAGAGAAAAGCTTAGCTCACAGGTATTGATACGAGTTCATACATAGTGGTTGACCTTTGACTTTTTCAGGTTCTAGTATTTCGCTATAGTATGTAATCCACCATGTCAGCTAAAGCCAGACATGTGTATATCACCACAATATACAAAAACCGATATCAACATTACTCACCTATCAACCAACTTCTTAAACTCTACCGTGGCTCTAACAAGTTCCGCCGCTCTTTCCTCTTGACTCGCCCCCTGTCCTAATCCTCTCTTGTGAATATAGAAATAACTGACATCAGGTATGATCCGACCTCTGTAACCCATATAGGCAGTATCATTCCACCATTCACTCAACCATGATTCCTTTTCTTTCGATCGATCTTCTAATCTCTTTTGAAGTACTTTTGAAAAGTCACTTTTCAAGAAGGATTTCACCAGCCCTTCGTTTCGGGTGTATTCCTCAGTGGTAAGGAGCGGCTTGAGCGTCTCGAGGTATTTGTGGAATGTTGAATTGAGAGTTGGAACAGGCAGATGAGGGAGGGTAGATTGAGAGGCGTAAAGGGGTTTGGCACCGGTGGAGGATGATCGTTTGGGGGAATTGAATATGGACATTGTTGAGGACTGTTCGAGGAGATTTGTCAGCTCGATCGTTCGTTGGCAAAAGGGATGTAGGTACGTGCAGTAAATATACTCACTCTTACACCCGGTAGAGCTAACGCTGTGATGGACCGAGAGATACGTGGGAATGAAGAAGCTGGGTATTGTCGAATGAGCATTGGATGAGATATGGCTGTTGATAGATGGATGTCTGTTCAGGAATGGCTGTTCACAATCCTGTCAACATCCTTGATTGTTCTATAGTTGTATTTTATAGTCAGAGAGAGGTTGTGAGTGGAAGTGAATCAACATGAGCTTTGCTTGCTTGGTCGTACCGGTGGCCGGTTCCACTTTGACCACTGATCTGGTAATTCCAATTATCCTTTTACACGTCCTCATAACACCCTTACACCCGGTAAAAGTGGGGTCTCATATAACCGATTTTGATTCCGACCAACACCGAATTCACCATTCACCATTCACCGGGCTTAAGCGATGCTTGACTCATCATCCATCCTATCCCCAGCGATCCAATCGGTCACCTTGGTTCATTTTTCCACTGTGCACTGCCTGGGCATGATAGCTGACAGCGGATAACAATAGCTTGTCATGAAGATCCGCGGTTCGTAGGTTGATCAGATCAATTAAGCATCCTCACTGAAAATATTGCAAGTAAGTAACAAGATGTTTGTGTTGGATTATGGTCTCGTATGTTGTTGTTCTTTTTTGATCAAGTAAAGTCGTCATATCTATCCGTCCATACAGCTCTTGTCGAGATGCATGAAATAGCAGTGCTCAAATAGAATCTTCTATATTACGGTACCCGTACATGTACGCTACTCGTTCGCACTACCATCACTACCGCTAGGTCAACCCGTGTTACCACGTTTTTTGATTTTTCCAGAAAACCCAGATAGACCAGATCAGACCAACGTAAACGCGGGGTAAAACAATGGGAAGTGTGCGGGGATGATTTCTTTTTTTTGTTGCGTCTGTTGCTTTCTTTGCGAATTTAGAAACACAGCCTCGATATAGAAGGGAAACAATTCAACGATTAGACGATTAAACTCTTTCCAGTTTCACATGCGATCATAGACAGGCAGACTTATGCAATCGTATTGGATCATTGGATCATGTCATTCAAGAACGACAAACCAAAGCCAAGCCAAGGCCAGCTCATATCATAAGTATACGATTGACGAGTGTTGTAGATCATAGCATTGAGTAGCTCGTTCAACATCACACACGGGGCACGGACCGTTTCCACACATCGACCACGTATCAAAGGGTTGCTGGGAATCAAAGAGAAAGGAGTGAGAAAGAACAGGGGTAACAAAAGCATAGCATAGCAAATAGCATACAGACCTCATAGTGACCCCATCTTCATCTTAAGCATTACACCCATTCATTCATTTCATAGCAGTGAGTTCCTACACATCTCCATACCATTCATATTCATTGGTTGTACGTATACGTTCAGGCTGACTCGAGGTCAGTATAGACACATCACCATATCATATACATAATTTCACTTTCGACCAACTCCCGCTTGCCGCTCCACTCTATTACGCATTGACCTGACGATCCCATTACAGTTTTTCTTCAAGACCATTCACCATTCATTGCACTGTCTTCTCTTTATTCATCGATTCTGACTCGAACCCACTCATATACGGACGATAGCCACTTTCCTTCCCCGTCATTTACACTCCTTTCTTTACACACTCGATCGGGTTGACAACATGTCACATCGACCCAATGGATCGGGTGAATATCGAACCTCGCCGCCTAATCATCGTTATTCACATTTAGAGGAGAGTCAACCATCTCCAGCAGGTGCACCCGCAAGGTACGATGTAGAGATGGAAGATGAGACTTCACAACCTCTGCGTCAAGGTACATCACCAGTTCATTCACCAGCACCGTATCAAGATCATCATCAGTATCCTCAGACCTATCTCTCTCAACCTTACCAACAGAGCCCCAACCAACCCTATCCACAACAGCCGCCGCCTCCAGGTCATAATGTAGGATACGAAGACTCACCTGATCCGAACGCATCGACAGTCTGGTCAGCGTACGATAAGGTCGATCCCGATACATATGCTACCGAGTTGAAAGCCAAATTGTACGAAGATGTAGAAGCAGAGGCGGATGGGATGATAGTGAAAGAGAAGAAGAAGAAGGTTCATGCGACTGAAGTGATAGCTACCACTCGAGCCAGAAGGTGGTGGATCCGAATAACATGGTTATTGACTTGGTGGGTACCTAGCTTCCTATTAGTAAAGCTAGGTAAGATGAAAAGACAAGATGTGCGAATGGCCTGGAGAGAGAAATTGGCTATATTCGAAATGATCATTTTATCATGTGGGATCGTATTGTTCTATATCATCTTCTTTGGAAGACTGTTATGCCCCAATTCAGATAAAGCGTGGAACACATCGGAATTGGCTACTCATCAGGGAGAAGATGATTATATGGCTGCGATAGCTGGGAAAGTGTACGATGTGAGTACAAGTTTCTAAAATCACCCTATACTCCATCCCTCCAATCATGATTCTCAATCTGATATTCATCGTCCTCTCTTCTTCAGTATGTCATCCCACTGATCCTTCATTCCAGTTCACCAAATTCTACAAAGGTCAACACTCCGATTTCTCAGGCTACACCACTTCGAGCGATGTAATGCTCGAGTTTGCAGGACAAGATCTGACCAACTACTTCCCACCTCCTATGACGGTCGCTTGTCCTGGATTAGTCACCAACGAGGATCTTGCACTTATGCGAGCCAACTTCACCCCGATCGTATCCTACGCTGTACATACCAGTGGTAAACAGCAGACCATAACTGGGACCAAGCTGAATGCAGAAGACTGGTACACCAATCGATTGATGCCCGATTTGAAGCAGTATTACAAGGGTAGTTACGTGTTTGATAAAGGTACGATAGAGAATGGTGCGAATAGTGATTCGAAGTGAGTGTCTTGGCTAGTCAGTACAGACTATGTGTTGATATTAATCTGATTGTTCCTCGATCTTTCAGACAATGGGCCATATATAAGAAGAAAGTCTACGACCTATCCGACTACCTATACACCGTACAATACTATTCAGGATCAAGTGGCACCGATCTCCCAAATTATAGCTTCCTTAACGAAGATATCTCTGGTTTATTCCAATCCTCTTCAGGTCAAGATATAACCAAGTCCATGACTGAGATATTGGAAAAGCTACCTCAAGAAGAAGTAGATAATAACTTGAATTGTTTGGATAACGCTTTCTATCTTGGAGAGATGGATTTCAGAAAAGAGTCGAAATGTTTGGTACAAAACTATCTGCTTTTGGCTTTTAGTATTGTCATCATGGCTACCATTGGTGCTAAGTGTGAGTATCATTCTGATTTTCGTTTTTTTTTCTTCCTGTCTTAGTATCATGTGAGAACGTTTATGCTGACAAGATCGCTTCAACGATAGTCCTTGCTGCACTCCAACTTGGATCAAAGAGACAACCCGAACTTCTCGACAAATTCGTTATCTGTCAGGTACCATGTTATACCGAAGGTGAAGAATCGCTTAAGAAGACAGTTGATTCTCTGGCAGCGTTGAAATACGATGATAAGAGGAAATTGATCTTTATCATCTGTGATGGTAATATCATTGGTTCAGGTAACAACAGACCTACTCCTAGAATCGTATTGGACTTATTGGGTGTAGACCCGAAGCTGGATCCTGAGCCTCTGCTGTTCAAGTCTATTGGTGAAGGCTCGAAGCAATTGAATTATGGAAAAGTGTATAGTGGGTTGTACGAATTTGAGGGACATGTGGTACCGTGAGTAATTATCTCCTACCCCTACCCTTTCAATTGGAAATTTGGTCATCATCATACCTGAGTGACGTCGCTGATATAGCTGCTTCCAGTTACGTCGTTGTCGTCAAAGTTGGCAAACCATCAGAAACTTCTAAACCAGGTAACAGAGGTAAACGAGATTCCCAAGTTCTGCTCATGCAATATCTCAACCGAGTACACTTCGAAGCTCCTATGTCACCGTTAGAACTAGAAATCTACCACCAGATGAGAAATGTCATTGGAATTGACCCTGCATTTTACGAGTATATCTTCCAGGTGGATGCGGATACTGTTAGTGACTTTGCTGCACGTATCGGTCTTATAACTTACCTTTTATCACTCCCATAGACCGTTACACCTGACTCGCTCAATCGACTTATCTCATGTACTTCAGACGATCAGAAGATTATCGGAATCTGCGGAGAGACCAAGGTAGCCAATGAGAAGGAATCCCTTACCACCATGATTCAAGTACGTTCAGCTGGTCGTGCGAGGTAATAGCTCAGCTGACGTTGACCAATCTAGGTATATGAATACTACATCTCTCACCATCTGACGAAGGCATTCGAATCCTTATTCGGTTCCGTCACTTGTCTTCCAGGATGTTTTTCCGTTTATCGAATCCGTACCGCCGACAAGGGTCGTCCAGTAATCATCTCATCAATAGTCATTGACGAATATGCCGAGCCAAACGTCGATACGTTACACAAGAAGAACCTGTTTTCATTGGGTGAAGATCGATATCTGACTACATTGATGATGAAGCATTTCCCAACATTCAAAATGAAGTTCACCCCTGATGCGGTTGCACATACGGTCGCACCTTCTCGATGGAATGTGCTGTTATCGCAGAGGAGAAGATGGATCAATTCGACCATTCATAATTTAGCGGAGTTACTGTTCTTACCTGAGATGTGTGGATTTTGTCTGTTTAGTATGAGATGGATTGTTTTCCTGGATCTTTTAGGTACTATTGTGCGTTCAGCTATACTGCCCAGGATAAAATGATTCCAGCTGATACCTATCTTTCCAAATCACGATAGATCCTTCCTGCCACTTGTGGATATGTAAGTCGTCCATTTACAATAACCTAACTCTACAATGTGCTGATCGTACATCTTTCATCTATAGTTGATCTACTTGGTCATCGTGGTATCTACTAAACAAGCTGCTGTACCGGTCATCTCCCTCGCAATGATTGCTGCAGTATACGGTTTACAGGTAAGCTGGAGGAGTATTACATAAAGCGCATACAGCTAATTTGTATCGCCTAGGCACTTATCTTCATCATTAAGCGGGAGTTCATGTTGGTCGGATGGATGATTGTTTATATCTTAGCGTAAGTGATGTCTTCGATGGAGCAATTGCTGAACAGACCCACTTGCTAACATCCGTTTCAATCTAATCAGTTTTCCCGTCTACTCCGTCTTCTTACCACTGTACTCATTCTGGTCGATGGATGATTTCAGTTGGGGTAATACTCGGTGAGCTATGTTTGTGATGTCGACCTGTATATAGCTAACAGTACCCTCATAACGCCACTAGTAAGGTCGTCGGTGAAGGAAATCAGAAGACTGTGGTGTATGAAGACGATGAGCCCTTCAACGAGGGCATGATCCCTTATAGGACCTTTAAAGGTGAGTGCCGCTGGAAAAACCGTGGTGCATGCATAGCAACAGCTGACAACTTGTGCGCACAGAATACGAAGCGAATGCTTGGGAAACCGCGTCTTTGCACTCTGAGAAATCACGAGGAACCACTCAAACATTGGTTTCAAGGAGTCTTCACCCCTATCCGATATCCAACCGAGCTCCATCATTCCATTCTTCCGTATCCGAATTACCTCCAGGTGCAGATTATTGGCGAGACTCATCCCCGTTACGTCCTCAGCATTCTTCGAGAAACTTACGTCATGCCGAATCCAACCCATCGTTACGAGCTGGCTTCCAACCTAGGGATCGGGTGCAAAGTATGGCGGGAATGTCGATGTGGGGTAATGGATCGAACTACGATGTACATGGACATGGTGGCCCGCCTGGTGGACTGAACCCGATGTTTACTGGTGGAAGTTTCATGGATAATGGTTCGATGAGAGGAAGTACATTTTACCCTCCACCACCTCAACCTCAACAGTATGGCTCACCAATGATGAACCCTATGATGATGCCTTTCAATCCTATGGGTATGCCTGGACACATGTCACCTATGAACGGTATGGTGTCACCTGTACCTACTGGATCCCACCAGGGACAAGGTATGATGGGAATGGGAGCACCGAGAAATACCATCATGTCAGGTTTAGGAGGAATGGCGGGAGGACAGAATAACCAATCGAGAGTGTCATCTTACTCTTTAGCCACGACCGCCAACCCACTTGGAGGAGGAGAGAAAGATAAATTGGCTGGATTAACAATTGATGAGAGATCAGCGGAAGAGATTGATGACGAGGTGGTATTGGAGAAATTGAGAGCGTGGCTGAGTAAACAGGATCTGATGAATGTGTGAGTGGCAGAGTGCTTTCACCTGCAGTGGGATGGACGAGCCCCAATAGTGACTCGTAGATTACACCGTGTTGGTCACTTGCTGACGATGCTATCGTTTGCCTGCAGCACCAAACGTCAAACGAGAGAAACAGTCTATACACTCTTCCCTAATGCCAATTTACAATCGAGAGCTGGATGGTTGAATGAGAATATAGATAAGATCTTGAGTGAATCGTAGTTGATCGTACCGCCTCACCTTACAGTATCTGTATTTTCTTCTTCGACTTCTTACCAACCAAAATCAGGTCTCCAAGAGCGCTGGCTCTTTCTCTTTTTCCTCCTAATCATATTGCATGCGAATACGATCAACTAGTCATTGTTTGTGTTATACTCTTATTCCCATACTTTCATGACATTCATATTTTCACGGCTTCATGATGATCAACGGACAATGCATGGATTCCTCGAGGAATAATGAAGCTTAGCTCGAGACTCCGACAAGTTTCCGAATAAAGCGGTGCTGATGTCTGCTCCGCACACACTTCCAATCGGTCATTTCTCTACTGTACATTCGTCATCAAACGCTCCACTCCGCTCATCCCTAGTCCCGCACAGCATTCAACATCTCCATTGTGTTACACGGACAATTTCACATGATACAATTACCTGTTCTCTCAAACACACATGACCTCCTTAGTCTATTGCACGAGGCGATGAGATGAGTGGAACGGGATGAAAGGAGCTTCTTTTCCTTTTGTTCAACCTCGGAGACCGTTGGATGGTATTTTTAGCTGACCAAGTGTTATTGTACAGTGCAGTATACGAAATCTTGTGACCCATGTCGAGATTTGGGATATATAAAAGCTCAACACGTAAGTAGCAAGTAAGATCTCCAACTATATTCTTTACTTGTACTGACAATATTCCAAAGATAACCTAATTAATTTGCTTTAACGTAATCTCCACGAAGTTACCTCATTACAGTACCTGTTAACCATGTTCAACAAACTTTCTATCGTCGCTTTGTTGTTAGCCGTCAGCCCTCCAGCTCTCGTATACGCTTCTAGTGATAGAATCAAGATCAATAAGTCCTCCTGTATTGGGGATATCAATGTATTCGGTGATGTGTGAGTACATTATCAATCAACCTTGTCTTTGTCATGTGCATAACATGTACCGTACCGTACATCGGATGCACTTTGGCATTGGTTTCTGTAGAACAAAGAACACCTTTTTCACCCCACTCACTGTTCAATTGTGATGAAGAAAAGACTGATCTTCCACTGTCGTGTAACAAAGTTTCAAAGCCTATTGCCCCGCTTACAAAGCAAACGATCCTGCATACACGTTCAAAGCGGTATACTTCAATGCTCCAGAAGGTGAAACCGGTAAGTGGAGTCTTCGGCCATATACCGCATTTTGCTGACGATGGATGCCATGATATTTTATCCAATAGAACAAGCATACGCTTTCTGTGTAAGTCCTAATCCTGACACATATCACTATTGATACTTTCCAAAAGCTGATCAATCTTATCTTTCATAACAGAGTTACACCGAAGTCGCTTCTAACACTACCGAGCTCTTTACCGAGGAAGTAGCTCAAGCTTTAGGTGGTGGGAAAGCTTAGTGGAACCATATTGAATGATGGACTTTGATTTACTGTACTGATGTACGAGTGATCCGATATGAATGTTCTTTTTTCGTGTGAAGCATTTGATGGCGATTTGTACGGGATATGATACAGTATCACGATTCGAATCTCATGGTGGAGTACATCTCCGTCTATGATCATACTGAATCAAGACATATGTCATCTCGATGCAGAACACCCTTAGTTTGCTGATACGTGCATCTACTTCTGTAATTTAAGCCGCCTAAAAGACACATTATTCATTCGTTTGGCCTTCAATTTCATCCACCTAGGCCTGGGATCGTGATGCATACCTTTGCCGACCAACGCGGCTGTGTATCATGGTCTACTCTTTACTACCAAGTGCTTATGATAGGGATATATACACATGATATGTGTCTCGTTCGTTTCCTATGTCATCCGATCATTGCTTGAAAGTCTCTGTAAGATAGGACTGATCATGATTATGCACGTGAAGCTTGCCATTTGTCAATAGCAAATAATCCATTAGTATCTCAAGACGGTTGTCAAGTGATAAAACTGCTCAATTTATGGATACGGTACACTGAATGATGATCATAGGAAACGACTTGATGCCACGCCGACCGCTGATCTCTGATATACGAACTGATGGCAATTTGAGGGATTCCATCCCAAACAGGATCTGAACTCAGCTTTTTATCAGTCAGCTGGCCGTATGACCGATTACTTCCATCAGCCGCTCATCGTCAGTAAGGGGTGGATTGTTTTAACCATTGTATAATACTACTTTCATATCCTCAACTCAAAGCCTCTCACCCACTTCCTCTTCTCCTGTCACGTCTGCAACTAATCCTCCTGCCATCTGAACTTCCTCACTACTAGACTATAATGATGATTCAATCAACTATATTGGTCATTTTCTGCGCTCTCTTGGTTAATGCTAAAGAGGACCAAGGATCCAGTAATCACGATACTGTTCTGGTAGTCAAGCCATACTGTCAGACAATGGATCAATCCCAAGTCAAGTAAGTCTTCAATCCGACTTGACAGAGTACAGCACATACCATTCTTCCATGTTAAAAATGGTGAGCTGGCACAGCTTCGAGAAGCTTTGTCCTGTTTGGATCCCACCTCCAAATGTTACTGATGGATTTATCTATTCATCAACTACGTTCAACAAAGGTGATTGGGATGGTAATCTTCAAAGATGTGAGTACGCTTGTTTACACAATGGGAATCATAGTCACTACTGCCATTGGACTGAGGCTGATACATCTGTGAGGAGGGTCTATCATATTGCAGATTCCGCGAATGTCAGTTGCGTGAGTTGAAATCTTGAGGGGATAGTTTGTTCACTTTCGCTGATTTGTTTTGCCACTCTCAGCTGTACGTGACTTTCGGCTCTAGCAAGAACGTAGGTGGGGAAATTGCCGAAGCCCTCGGTGGCCTTTCGATCGATGAGTAATGGTAGGAGTCTCGTAGATACTGATCAATACAGTACACTATATGTTGAATTGCCCGCTTTGAGTGTAAGATGCAAACGTTATTTTGTACCGCATATTTTTGAACCACCGAATCTCAAACTGAATTTTGAGACCTTATTGCCCTGATGGCATTGACGTCGTGGCGATGAGCAGATGGGGTCGCAAGCATTGCGATCGGTCGAACGGTATGGTCATCTTCTATGCATAATCCAGAACGTTCCAGCTTCAACCACTTGATAGTGAACGCTGAATGTATGCTGCTGATCGTTGATGATGCAGCACCTCACCGGATGACCGTGCATCCCATCTTCTGATGTCAGATGATCATCCAAGCGGCAGGCCGAGATCTGTGTTACAGTAGCTTCATCATGATCGTATTAGCCGAAGAGGCTCCTTTGAGCTATTCACAGCAATTCGAAAGTCATGCCCAGACCATCCCCTGGGGGCGTTTGAAGGAATATATATATATACCCATCTTGGTTAACGTTTTTCGAGATCCCTTCGACTTATACAACGTCCACCTAGTCACCTTTTTATACACCCATACACTCGTATAGCTGTCACTTAGCCAAGATGAAGTTCACTTTGACCACTCTCATCTCCATCTCGTCAGGGGTCAAGATGACAACTACTCCAACCCTATCTTAGTGGCTAAACCCGATTGTCAATCGATGGATCAATTCCAATCTACGTAAGTCGAGTCTGACCCTTCGCACGCTTCGAGTTCATCCATCTTCTTTCGTTTGCCTCTTCACATTGGGCTCTTCAAACCTGAGATATACTGTGAGATAGCTTCGAGAAGCTCTGTCCTATCTGGGTGCCTCCTCCCACAGCTTCCGATGGATGTTACTACGATTCGACTTCTTTCGTAAGAGGTGGCTCAGATGGTAATTCACCAGATTGTGAGTATCGCATAATGCTATAAATTAATGTGTTAGTGAAGCTGACGTATGGTTATTGTGGACATGCAGATCTCGCTACTGTTAATTGTGTAAGGCATGCAAAATAATCAGACAGTACATACGGTAATCGTATTACGATTGAGCGCTAATGATGTTGTCGACACTTTATAGCTCTACACCACCAGAGGCGGACAGAAGAACGTCGCCTTCGAGATTGTCCAATCTCTCGGTGGCGCAATTGCCAATGAGGGAATCTAGATCCTAGGGGAATACTAAGCAGCACGCTATATACGTTGGCATTGTATGTGAATTGCAGACTTTTATTCTATCGATGGGGATGATTTGTATTTGAGATGTGATTTGTGATATTCCGCCTGTTGACGGATTACGCTCCGTATTCTTGAAACATCTTCTCCGGACTGAAGCAGGTCTAGCAAGCTATTTCATGGTTTGTGTCCATGTTAGCCCCATCTCCCCCTGAACTAAGAGTGATATCATTGGGTCCTTTGTACACGTCGTTAAAGCGTCTCCACATCCAAGACATCTCAGATCAGCTGATCACAACTTGATGGATGATCAGGTGTGCTGTATACCCCGGGTATCAATCATGATGTACAGCTGTGTTTCAATGTCCGATTCCAACTTCCGGTATACTGTACCACTTCGTATAAAATCATGGAAATAGCTCCGAGACCTTTTGTGTCCCATCAGACCACCCCGTTACCCCTCCTTTGGTATTGATAATCATTCACACCCGGAAAAGCTACTTTAGTCTCGACGATTGCGTTCCGCCCTCAGATTACCCCACTTACTTTGTACAGCAAAGTACAGCATGACATGCTTGTTTAGACCGATTATCCTGTTCACCGAAGGTATGAGCATCACACGTCCATTGTCCCACATGGAATATTGTTGCTCAAGCCGATTGACCATCTTTGGATTTCTTGGCGTAAAATTCCTCAGGAGATATAAAAAGGTGATATCGTTATCCCGTCCTTTGTCAATCATATCTCTTTCAAGATCGTCTTTTTGTCATCGACAGCTCTGAATTTTCGCTGATATACATCTGACAGTCATGTTCTCAATTCAAGTCGCTCTTACCCTCCTCACTTCCCTCGCACTCACCGCGTCGGCAAACCCAATCAAGCGGGACTTCCCTCCCCCTGTTGAGGTCATTAGACCCGAGAACAAGACTACCGAGCAGTTCAAACAAGAGTGAGCATCGTACTGGAGATAAGTTTCAGGAACTTTGACATTCCCATTGTAAGAAACGTGCATTCTGAGACTTGTGATGAACGTCCAGGTTCCTCGAGCTCTGCCCTAAGTATTATGGAGAGAGCGAAGTCACCGATCGACCAATCTTTGTTTTTGAGGATTTCCAAGAGAGCTTCGATCAAGATCAATGGGCTGGTAGTGAGTGACATTCTTTTTTTTTTGATCACTAAACATATTAAGTTGTCTCTCAAGAAAGATGATAGATACTGATGACAGAGTATCTGTTAATTCGCAGGAAAAGCAGATGTTAGCTGTGTAAGTACACTGCTTTCTCCAGAGTAAAACCTTCCGATGCCTAACTTGACAATGATGGGTTGTTTATAGATCTACCAATACCCTACTGCCGAGTATCAGAACATCGGTGTAGATGTAGCTATGGCCCTTGGAGGGGATGGAATCATCACCATTGATCCTATTGAGACTGGTGAAGGACCACAATGAGAGAGAGAACCTCATCATCCGGTAGGACACCGGAGCGGAGATAGGTGCTGTTCTGTTTGAGTAGCTCTCGAAGAGGAACCGGAGGTTTTTTTCTGTCTTGATAGGATATTGTATATCATGTGCATGTGATCGTCTCGATTTCGAATTTGCGTGCGATCATTGCACCTGAAACAGCGGACCAAATGAATCAGCATGCTCGTACGATAGGGTTTTTCTTCCTCGACATGTCAGAGTTTTCCTGTGTTGAGCCTTTCCGAGCAATGCATTGGGCATGCAGATCGCATCAGTTCTCGATCGAGTGATGTAAATATGTACTAGCCCTTCGGTCATCCTCCTCAGCCGTCGATCAAGTCCTCACCATTCGACCGACAGATGTCATATGGCGCGTCCGATGGTCTAAGCATCCTTTTGACCAACGATCACCGAGATCGACTTCACACCAATATTCTCTCATATGATATCCGCCCAGATCACTTCAGACCTTCTTTTCAGTTGACCGACCGATTAATCCGCATTTCGCTCAAGTGTCAGCTGATCAGAATGCCATTTATCATGAACCTCGTGGTGAGATGGCCCTCGTCATTGATGAAGGTTGAAAGCCCGCTTGACCGTTACGCCCTCGCCGGAGAAGGGTATGATGTGAATGCCGACATTGATATCTGGCGATCGTCGTCGCTGCTGTGAAGTGGAAAGGTATATAAGACCTGCCTCAATTCACATTCTCTCTTCCGAATTCCCATCCCATCTCAGCCTAAAAGGAAACCACGCCATATCTATTCACTCACAGCAATTCATCAGCAATGTTAGCCACCAAATCCATTATCGCTCTCTTCTTCTCCCTCGCCTTGAGCGGTACAGCGAAATCTGTTGATCCTCAACCCAACTACCCCGAACCGGAATTTGTCCTTCGACCAGATGATGTGTCAATGGATGAATTCGAGAAACAGTGAGTGAAGATCTCAAAATACCCTCCATCCGGTAAGTACGATACTGAGAACGTCTTATGATTTTAATTTCGCCAGATTCCTCGATCTGTGTCCTAGATATTACGGCGAATCCGAAGCTACCGACAGACCAATCTTCATCTTCCAGACTTTCCAAGAGAGGTTTGAGAAAGATATTTGGCATGGACGTAAGTATATACCCCCCTCATTCTCACTGACTGGCAAGGCTAACCACAGAATCACTTACATGGTTTTGGCTCTGTTATAGACAAAGCCGCTGTCCAATGTGTAAGTCATCTTCCCCTTCTCCTATCTTGAAATATGCATACACAAGCGACTTGATCCATACTGATGAAGAGTAATAGATCTACCAAGTTCCCACTGGGGAGTATTGGAATATCGGCGCATCGGTAGCAACTGATCTCGGAGGTAGTGCCCTTGCTACCCTCTATGATGATGCTGAGTAAGCGTCAGAGAAAGTGTGGTCAACTGGTGAAGTTTCATCATGGGAGGTCGTTATGACCCGTTCTATCCTTCACTCTCTGGTCCTGTAATGCACAATCCAGTCAAAGATGTATACAGGTATGCACCCTGATGTTTGATTCTCATCTCCTTGCAGATCATATCCAGGGTTGATGAACATGGTCAGTGCGTGTTTCAACTCGAATCTGATGGTGCAAAACACTTCCCTTCCAGGTCCAAGCGTTTCAAGTTGATGTCAATCCGCACGGCCTTCCTTGAAGGATGATCCCCTTTCCCGTTTCTGTGTCCACTTTACTGTCCCACTGATTCACACTCTCTTGTTCTTATTCGGCTCCACACAGTCGCACACATCCAGGATAGACTCGTCTCCTCGTAAAACATACACGGGAGTCGAGTGAAGCTGAGCTCAATATCTATTCCCTCGTCGCTCGGATCAAACTCTTACTCTTCCTCAATTACCTGGACAGCATCGTCGACTCAGTGTTAGTCGAGGCGGACCATGAGAGGAGAAGGTGTTTGATGGTTGCGTGAATCACATTAATTGATGGATCGATGGACTCGGGCGTAGATCAAAACTAACATGAACAACAAACACGAGGAATCAGTATATATAGATAGTCATGTCAGCTGGTATTCGATATAAATAAGAAGACTTTGCATCATTCATTTCTTGTCATTTACTAACCACTGATGAATCATTCATTATATATACATATATATATATCACACTCACACCAATATGACCCTCACGATTTCCCTCTGGTTATTCTTTTCAATCATCATCACCGTATCGGCCAGACCTCTAGGTATGGGCAACACTAAACAGAAACCTTTAGTGTACTCTTCTCCAGTTAGAATTCTTCTTCCTACCAATAGAGCTGATATTTGGGATTTCGGAAGCGAGTGGGTTATCTTCTAGTGAACCGGAGATCATCATCTTCCCACCGTCGAGTAACCGAGACGCAAGATACCTGGACTCTCTCTACGAAATGAGCTGACGAGATGACTTTCGTTACAGATTCTCCAACCTATGTTCTCACTTGTACTTGGACATTGATAATCCCCTCGAGCCTAGATTCGTAGATGCTAAAGTGGAGAGAACTTTATTGAACGATGATTATCATCCAGGTGAGTCGATTTGACACGGTGACCGAGTACATTAGCTGATGTATGATTGACACTTTGATAGATGAAGCTCTTGCAAGCTGTGTGAGTAATAGCTCTTGTGACTCTCCCGTCTCCATGTTATACTCAAAGCAAGAGGACAGAGCTGACCCGTTCCATTCATCCATAGATATATCAATACCCCTCAGGCGAGATGGTCCAACTCGCACCCTTTGTAGCCGAGGAATTACATTGTTTCACCCTTTCGCCGACCAACGTCAACAAGATGAGGGAGGAGGTGGTCTCGAAGGATAAGAATCAAGGGAGTAAGATGAAACTCAGCAGTGATTGATACAAGGCGAACGATAGAGATGGGTGTTGCACGATGTTTATATATATCATGCATATTTTGGGTCTGGGTGAAGTCGGACTTGACCGAGGCATTTGGTTGATCACCATATGATACTTTTCATCTTCACTCAATTGATACGGAACTTGCAACAGCACTCACGCTGAGACGAATAACGAGCATGAAAGGTTTGAATGATTCTGTTCTGACTTGACTGACATCGTGGAATCAACTTGGTTCTTACACGACTCAAAGCATTCAACTCAAATCAACAACGGATCATTTCTTCACTATTCCCCGTGACTCCTTCAGAAATGCCCGAACACCCTCCTTCGACCTCACCTTCGCCCGTTCAACAAGGACCTGATGGACCGTATATGCAACTACAAGGGAATGATCTGAGATTAACGCTATGGAAAGACACCGATGTGAACGACGCTGTGAGTGATAAACGGTGAAACAGCCTGACTTGAGAAAGGGGACTAGTGGGGCTGATCATTGAATGACTGATATCCAGGTCGAACTTTTCAATCATCCGGATGTGGGCAAATGGGCATGTCTTCGACCGTACCCGTGAGTCATATATCTAATTCCTACTATATAATCGAGGTGTCCTGGTGCGTGACGACGCATCTACTATACGTTTGACAAGTATCACTAACTCACTCTGTAATCCTTCTTCTTAAAGATACGGTCCAAAAGATTATCAATTCATCGCTTCAATCCTCCCATTGCATCGCGATCTCGCCTCATCCTTCCTTAATGTTACTCCACCACCACTTGGTAACCTCGAGTCGTGCCCGATGTTCCCACTCTCCGCTTTGAGAGATGATCAAGGCAGGGTGGTGGGATCAGCTAACGTTGGTCCATCGCAGAAGGAAGTCGGCGCTTGGGAGATTGCATATGATTTGCATCCTTCATTACAAGGGAAAGGAATCGGACGAATCATGGTACAGACATTGATAGAGTTTACGGGGTGGTTGGGAGTCAAGATGGTCGTAGCTGTGCGTATATTATCTTACCTTGTGATTCGACTCTGCGGTCCGTCCACCAGAACAAAGAACAGATTGAATCCCTTCCGTCCAGCATTGAAGAAGTCTTGCTAATCCTTCTTCCCTATTGTGAATAGTTCTGCGAAACATCCAATATCCCTTCATCTTCCCTACTCAAGAAACTTGGATTCACATACGTCGGCGAGAAGTTACAGCAGTATCCTGAAGATAAAGGTGGTGATGTGAGGGTGATACATGGGTATGAGTTGAAGCTATGAGCATAAGACCATCAATCATAGCGTTGAGTCATCTATCATTCACTGTGTTAATGTGTCTCCATGCCGTCCAAGCTACCAGATACGAGTGATTATCATATCACGCAACTTTACAGTCAGCTACTCGAGTACGTATGTAAAGTACGCAGAAATTATTTTTTTTGAACGAGCTGTACAAACCCCCTATGTAAAGTGTGTCTCCATATTGCATCCCTATAAATGCACATAGTTTATTCCGAAACGATGCGACGTCGGTGGCTTGAATTAAACTATGCGGGAAATGTAATGCTCATGGAAGCTCCCACGTGATACCTACACCATGATGCATGATTGCACCAGAGTATGAAAGAGGAACCCGAAAACTCGCTCTCGCTAAGACTGCAAAGCAGAGAGATAGGGGATACGAAAACCGGTGACATCCCGCAAAAACCAATTCTAAAACGAGTCTAAATTACATCCCGCTCCCTCAGTTTCCCTTGTCAAGGTAAAACTTACCGCGAAGTCGCAGTTGAGAGTCCTCGCATTCGGGCTATTTTGATTCTATTCTACGGTAGTACGATTCAAACGTGCGTCAGATCTGATCTAACAAGAAGCGGTACCCGTCATTCATGCGTACTTTGTATGCGCATGCGAGAAAAGTCGATTTCTCGATTATTTGAGGGGTCGGATTTAGTAACGTACTCTACCATGTACCCTTGTTCCCGCTCTGGTTCCCATGCTCGACGAGTAACCCAAAGCAAAGTAAATTTTAGGCTGGGGACTGAGACGAGGAGAGTAAAGGTATCACAATGCAGCAGCATGAAAGCGAAAGCTAACTTATGTGTATGCGATCAATTATCAATGGAACGTACCAATCAATTCATACTTTCCCATCTGTTGTTTCTTGAACTTCACTTGAGCTGAACGAACATAATAAATCAGTGTTACAACTTAGATCTCGAGAGGACAGTACCTACAGGTCATACTGAGCACCAATTGAGGCAATCCACAAGCTTCGTTCCTCCGCCCGGACTGTACCCTTCTTGTCAGTCGAAGAATAGCAACAATCCGATATGTTCAGCAGACTACCGACTCTCTTCATCACCTTCATCCTCCTCCTAGTGATTGTCAGGGTAGAAGCAAAAACACGGAGGTCGAGGGAAACACCAAAATATATAGCTGTTAGCATACCTGATTATTTGGATAGATGGGATTTCACAACCGAGTGAGCGTCTCTCTTGAGAGTTTGACTGTTTGATTGTCTATCTTGGTATGCAACTGTATATCCGGATTGTGATCGACACAAAAAAAATATACCACATCTAATCATATCGACCTGTATTTCCATATTCCTGTGTCAAGCTGTTGTTTCCCTTCAGTCAGTCATTAATCACTTTCGCTAATTAGTTTATCATATCACACAAATGTAGATTCAACAACCTCTGTACTGGTATTTTCCCAGATGACGGTGAATCCTCTTCACCCATCTTGAAAGAAACTTCAGCAGAAGCAGCCAAGATGAACAGATTCCAAGCTCAATTACAATCCCGAGCAAGTATCCCAGGTAGCAAAAAGATGAAATTGACCGGAACGCTATTTACAGTCAGCTGTGTAAGTGCATTCTGTCTCTTCAATTTTCATACATACCCTCGTTATCACCGACTTAACTATTTGTTCATCTATCAACCTGATAAACATCTTGCTAATGCTATTTGATGTTGCAGCTCTATCGCTATCCTGATGGGGAGAATCACCAACTCGGATCGTACATTGCCGAACAGCTTGGAGGAAGGACAATAGATATCGACAATGAATTGGCTCATTTGGAAAGGAAGAATAAGAATAAGAATGGTAGTGGAAAGGCAAGACGATAATTACAATGGAAATCGAACTGGACAATATGATCTCAGAAGAACTTTTCTCTTCGTTCATTCTTGTTCTTGTTGCTGTTGACGTTTTCTTTATTATACATCATTTCATCTGATCCCCATGACAATTTTATCGGGATCCTTCTTTCGACAACCCTTTGTGTCCGAACAATTACAGACCCACAAACATCTGTATACATCGTTATTCAATCTCTTTCTTCTTCCCCTCAAATCTGCCGAGGCTGGACCTTTCACTGTATTTTTAGATATTTTCTTTCTCTTCCGTCATTCATCATAACGACTAGTCAATAAATATAGAGTCCAGTTTTCGTTTCTTCGCTTCTCTGCCTAAAAGGACAATTCATGTCATAGATTCCGATGTTAATGTCATCATGTATAAGTAGCGATTTGCATCTAGCTAAATATACCCATCATGAGGTACAGAACAGAACACTCTGCTTAACCCGATGAAAACAACAACCATGATCTCATACCCAAATAAACAACGAGCAGATATCTCTCCATCTTAGCAATTCATGATGTACTGCAATCATAACCATACTCTCATGCTATCGCACCATCTCAACTCCATGGAAAACACCATATGACTTGAACCATGTCATCTCCTATCAAGATATCAGATACAGGAGAATCATATATCCCCTTGAACGTCCGCTCTCGCCATGCAGTCAACGAGGAGGTTCACCTACGATCGACGCCATGGAAGGAAGATGATCTGGATGATCTCGTGTGTTCATTTTTTCCTCTCGCTACACTCCATTTACGATAGTACATACATTGACGATCCCTTCATGGAACCTTCATCAATGCCATTGACTTGAAATATATAATGTCCAGATTGAACTGTTTAACCTTCCCAATGTAGAGAAATGGGGTAGGAGTCGACCTTCACCGTGAGTCGATCTCGTATCTCCTACTCTACTCCCCTGTAAATCTGGTCTCGACCTCATATTGTTTTCCGACTTGGTTTTCAAAGATTCACTCGATGCGACGCAGAGGACCTCATACCTGAAATCCAATACCACCATTCCTTCAACCTTTCACCTTCTCTCTCGACATATCCCAAAACCCGTGTCAGGTTATCTCCCTTTGGGGCAGTTCGGACCGACCAAGGTAAAGTGATTGGTACAATGGGTCTCAAACCTCCTTCCAAAACCGGATCTGAATGGCAAGTCACGTATAATGTCCATGATGAATTCGCAGGGAGGGGTATAGGCAATGCCATGGTGGGAGTTGCTATAGATTTGGCTAGATGGCTAGGCATCCAAAAATCGACAGCTGTAAGTTGTTGGCCGGATATACCCTTTTCTCTTCTGCTTGACCGTCTTCCAGGTTCATTCAGGTTGCAGCTAAACATGTATGGTTACGACTGATCATAGCATACGGAAAAAGGTAATTTCGCTTCCAACCATGTCCTCCGGAAGAATGGGTTCGTCATACAGTCTGAGATGATGATAGAGTGGCCCGAGCATAGAGGAGGAGGACAGAAGGAGGTGTATGAGTGGGTTATAGAACTATAGATAGGATAGGCAGCAAGATGATAGAAGATATGCATACAACTAGTACAAACATATAAAACACAAGGTTATCAAACTTCAGATCAAACATGATATATATCATGATGGATGTCTCTCCACGTGTATGTGTGATATGGACGCAAGAATCGCTCCTCATTCCTTGCTCCTCATCTACTGATCAATCTCCAACGTCTCAACCCTTCCCTTCCTCTGCTCAGTCTTAGCCATCCCCACCGCCCTCGTCAACCCATCTACAACCTCGGCCAATACCCTAACTTCCTCCTCCGGTCCCAGACCCACATCATCCGATGAACCAAGATGGAAGCCCATCATAGAAGCAGAAAACATCCCCAAATGATCCCTGTATATTTTCACTTTCGTCCGTGTATCTTCCAAGTTCCTACTTAATCTTCTAATGTCGCCTATAGTCTTGGTGGTGATCTTGAGATCTCTTTCTACTAATTCAATCTTAGATGGTTCACCACCTACGAAGAAATGAGACGATTTGTCATACAACAGTTTCCACCCTGGAGATCGATCTTTCTCATATCGTAGTCCAGTAGCTGTACGGCTCAACTCGGAGTCAAGCGATTGACCGTGAACGGATGCTTGAGAGGCGTGCTGTGCTGCTGTGGAGGTGAGGGCGTAGATTGTGTCTAGCTCTGTAGAGAGGCGGAGTAAGAGGGAATGAAGTTTGCGGGAGAGGACGGTAGATGTTGGGCGTGTCGGTGCGGGAAGGGAAAGGAGGTTGACTAAGTCACGGAACTATTGATGATCGTCAGTCTCGCTGTTGATGAAAACTAACGGTTAATACAGAACAAACACCACTTACCTCCCATTGTAACCAGCTAAAAGCATTGACAGTCTTTGAGTCGATATGAACAATCTCATCTGACAGATCACGAGTCATATCTCCGAGCTATGGTATCATACAAGACAATGGAACTTTGTTAGCATTACTTTTGATATTATTAAAGGTCGACCTCACATCCTTGATCTGCTCGGCGAACATTCCCTTCCCTTCCAAGGTAGATCCAGTGTTAACCGTAACAGCCAATTCCCATATCCTAGATCAATTCCTCATCAGTCTTCCAGCACGCACCCTTTTACTTGAATAGATTATTCACTTGACATAATTCAGTCCTCCAGCTACACCTCCCTGACCTAGCATCCTAACACTGTCGAAAATATCTCTGGCTCCTCTCGCTTCTTGAGTTAAAGCCCTGGCGTAATGACCTACATCAACAGGGTCCTCGTCTTGCTGCTCACCCGATCCCCAACTGGCCCAGAATGGTCTTGCAGGTATATTCGTCCCGTTCAGATGATGTGAGAAGAGTGATGTCTGGCAGAACAGTCCAGTCAGTAGGCAAGTGGGCGTAGCAAGTGTCTTAGCCGGCAATAGCAAAAGTTCCTTTCCTAAGGTAATGTCGGAGTCTTGTGCGAGTCCTAGGCTCCTGGATATAAAATCATTAGAGAGGTATCGGATAGCTTTACCCAATAGCTTAAGGATGATAGACGGTAATACAGGGAGAACGAAGTATGCTGCTAGACTACCTATTGTCAGGAGTAAGACAGCATTGGCGAGATGGGCGAGGAATGGGCTAAGGAGGAAATGCAGCGGGGCTAGTAGTAGTCGAAATGGAAGTAAGAGGATATTGAGGGTGTCATTCAGAGATGCTGATGTCGGGGATGGTATGGCGGGTCGAGTCTGCCTAGACGGTTGAGGGCGAGTAGCAATGGGTTTTCTAGGTGTACTCCTGGACTTGGTAGTACCAGATGAATGCTTAGGTCTACGCGAAGGCGAAGAGATCGTTGATCCAGATGGAGAGTTTCTACCTGATCGATTTGATACCCTCTCTGGAGTTTTGGGCTGCCGGCGAGAATTGTTATCTAAATCTTCCCAGTTATCGTCGTCGGATTGTTTGGGCTGTCGACGAGATGGTCCAGGTTCGGATCTGTGCTCTCTCTTCTTGGTGTTGAAGCTGTTCGAGAAGGTCGCCGAGGACATGTTCAGAAAGTGCGGAAAGATATCCTGAGGTATCTCTGACAATAAAACGCTATCTTCCCGATAACACTAACTGTCTGGTACAAGATATCTTTCACAGCGTCTTGAACTTTTTTTCCAACACATCGTGGTGTGGTGGCGAGATGAGATGGGATGGGGTCATGACGTAACAAACACCAAGTCTTCGTGTCACGTGACACCCCACTTAAGCGCCTGGTGCGGGGTCATCGGATCACTATCGCACGCCATATCAGATAACAAAAAAGCAAACAGGACAAGGACAAAAGACCATCTTCACTCATTGATCTCTCTGTCATCTGTCTCCAAATAAATCTGGGTAACTATCTTCCAGCTCGCCATGTCCCTCTCCGGTGTACTCTCAACATATCACCCGGGTCTATACAAGTACCCAATCTTCACTTCCGGTGATCTCACTTCGGACAAAGCGGTGGTGTTCATTGGAGGATTGACCAATGGTTTAGGAGCTGTACCGTTCAGTTATCCTTTGTCAGAGGCTTTGGGCAAAGCTGGCTGGAAGTTGTGAGTGCGAAGTCTATGTTCATCCCTCCTATCGATACATGGTCCTATGGAAGGATCGCTGAAGGGGTTTGAGCAGTGTCCAGTTCCACTGGAGTTCGGCTTACGGGGGATACGGTACAGGTAGTCTGACAAGGGACAGGGAAGAGATGGAAGTTTTAGTGAAATATCTACGACAGACTGGTGGGTACTGCTTGTCGATCTTCCCTTTGTCTCCCATATGGTTATTCAAGCATCATCCCCCACCTGTACCTATATCTCCTCATACCCGTATCAACCATCGCGATTCGACATCTGATATTCCGCTTGACCATTTAGGCATCAAAACTCTAATCATCGCCGGCCATTCAACCGGCTCTCAAAACGTGATACAATACCTCTCTGACCCTTCAATCTCTCAAGCTTCCGAGCTCAAAGTCGAAGGCGGTATAATGCAAGCTCCAGCATCCGATCGAGAGTACCTACACCTTTTGGGATCCAAGGAATGGTTCGAGATGTTACCATTAGCTGAACAGATGATTGAAGATGGTAAAGGGGATGAACTGTTGCCAAAGGAATTTTGTGATAAAGCCAATTTTGGTGGCAATCCTTTACCCATCACTGCGTATAGGTTATTCAGCTTGATTGGTGTGGGGTGAGTCTCCCTCTCTCTTGTCTTGTCTACTCTGCACACACACATACCAATCCTTTTTCTACTGTCAGAGGCTCTAGAGGCTAATTCTGAACTCTTCTGGTGTAGTGGAGATGACGACTACTTCTCCGATGATGTTCCTCTCGATCCACAAGAACCATTCACACATTCCTTATCATCTTCATTCGGCAGATTGTCAGCTCCAACTTTGGTGCTGTATTCCGACGCAGACATGAAATATCAAGTTGGCGATGTTACAGAAAAGTTGCAAAGATGGGAGAAAGCTTCGAATTCGAAGTTGGAGTGGAAGTTGCTGAAAGATGCCTCTCATGACGTGGAACAGGCTGAGGCTCAGCAGGTGCTCTGCGGATATGTGGTGGAATGGTTGAAGAGGTTTGAGTAGATTGGAATGGATGGGAATAATGACAGTAGACGTATATAGATGGGTTAGAGAATTACCATTCATCGCAATGATGATAAGATACCAAATAGCATGCCACCACCTGTCTGTTTCAACGACATATCCAAATAATTTCATCTCAATTTCGATTCTAATCCTGATACATATCATCTTATGAAAGCTTCAACCCAAGAGCCGTTCAAACAGTTCGTTTAACTTATGCCTAGCTATAGACTTTAATACCTAGAAGCTACATCCGGAGTATTCAGCCATCCTTTGAGTTGTAAAGCCTCAGCTTTAGATTTCGAGTTGGGGTCGTAGTATGGTTTCTCAGCCAAAGACGAGACTCTTGTACCCTGTTACACGAGGTCGGATCAACTTATTAGCAGACGCTCACCTCGGCATGAGGGCTTGGGGTTGACCCTATGCTAACTAGCAAACTCACATGTCTCTCCCCATCATAATCATACGAAACTGTATGAATAGTAGATCTATTATCCCAGATAGCCGATGTTCCGGGGGTCCAATGCCATCTAACTTGGATATCGGTCGATCGCTCATAGACGTTATATAAGTAATTCAGGATAGCGTCCGATTCAGCTTCATCGAAACCTTCAATGTGGGAGGTCATAGCTTGATTGACTAGTTTCATCCCATCAGTCAGTCAAATGAGTGACACTCTTCGGTACTAATATTAAACTTACTCCATAAAGCTTTCCAACCAGTGACCGGATGAGTTCTGACTAGCGGATGCGTCCTTTCGACAAACTTCTTATTTCCCTCTGGGTCGTTCTCGTCCTTGTAACTACGTGCTGATCAATCAACACCACGACGTCCACATCATGTCAGTCAAAACACATCCACTTCCAGAGCGCTCTGCTGAAGATCTGAAGTCACACTCACTTCAGTCCGTCAATGACTTTCTTGAATGCGGGAGAGAGCTTATCGTAAGCTGCATATCCTGATGCCCAGAGGGTATCTCTTCCTACTTCAGGAACAGTATCTTGATGTAAGTGGGTGCATCCGGGTGGGTATACTAATTCAGGATATTATCAGCATAATCATTCATCAGGCATCGCACCAACAAGCATATTTCCCTGGACATCAGGAGGATGGACTGACCTTCATGGACCAAATCTGTGTGCCAACCAAATTGACCACCTCCATAGGGTACTCGATGAGATCGTCCGCTGTATACTTTATCTTTCCTGCCCTGTTCCCATATCAGGGTGATACCTCCTCCAACACCTGGTACTTGGGCAGCTTGAGGGTGTCTTTCGATCTCACCGTCCCCGAGGTAGATACCGAGCTCTTGTTGTTGTTGAGGTGATATATCTTGGTCTCGGAAGACTATACAGTACATAACAAACGAACATCAAAATTAGCATTGTCTGTCTCGTGCGATGTGCTATACCACTCACAGACTATGGATCGCTCCGATACAAGTAGAGCGAGTCCGTCTTTTTGTTGATCAGTCAGATCTTTGAGTTGTAATCCTACGATCTCAGTCTATAACACAAATAAGTCAGATTGGCTTGCTACCCTGGTCATCTTCGAACCTCAGAAGGATTTTGAGCTCACACCAATCCATTTCGTCAGATCTCTAAGTTCTTTCGCAGCTCCAAACAAAGCTTTCTTCTCTTTATCAGCTCTCAACCCCGGATCCTTATATTCTCGGAGATTTTCTCGAATTTTGCCTACTTCCTGGACGTAATCAGGCTTAGGTGGGAAGTAAGGATATCCTCCTGAAAGATCTATACCGGCTTTTTGATATCTTCGAAGGGTATTATCAGGAGGTAAGACAATTTCAGCCTTCGCCTCTTTCAGAGCTGCTTTCAATGCGGCGATATCCTCAAGGGATGATTTCGCTGGAGGGGCAGCGGCTGGAGAAGCGGTGTCTAGGGCGATAGGAGCCATCGTAAGTGCGGACTTGTATGAAGGTATCGGTTCAGGTTCTGAAGAATCCGGGAAATCGTTTGGTGTTCTCAAAAGCCCATCAGTCGACCGCGTTCGTGTATATGTATATATATATAGCACCAGTTATTCAGTGTCCATCTCTAGATGTTGCATACTGCATACGAATCATCTTACAGTCATCTCTCGCTCGGTCATACCCGAAGATGCTTAATCAGCTTAATCTCATTGTCATTCACATGATCACGTCGATATCAAGAGGAATGGCGTAATATCATCTCTGCTATTGGTCATCAGACAACCAAGAATATCAATTGTCGGACGAGACATTTGACAAGGGCCCCTACCAAACTGGCAACGAGTACCCTACACTACTCGTGATCATTGCGTGATGGTAAAGATAAACTTCAATGGCGTCATATTATATCAGCGGAATTTCTTATCAATAGGTCATTTTTCCGACATTGCAGGGACGACGAAACCGAGCTCTATGCTATGACACTCACCGAATTACTCTACTGATCACGCTCGTGATTGTGTTTGCATATCAGATTGAAGTGGATGACTGGTCATGGTAAAGGGCTCTTTCATCACGCCATCTGACGTTCATTCAAGCCGTGTCTGGAGAAAGCCAAGACAAGATAGACTGCAGGAACAAGCTTAAATCGTGCTTTCGAGTGATTTCAATGGCTAATGTGGAGGCAGAGGCAAATACTGGGGGACATCGTGAGGCTTCACCATTCGATCATCCGTTTTAGCCTTGTCACGTCCCGAAGAGGAGGATTGGAGCTACTGAGGAGGGACAAGGCCAAGAAGTGTTATTGGTGGATGACTTGCCTGACATGGGTCCCATGTTGAAGGTACAAAGATACATTTATCAGGCCAAGCCAAGAGAGTAGTACAAATGACGACTGATCGTTCCAGATTTGAAAATCATGGGCAGCCTGTGACTCAAGGTCGCGGTCATCTGAAAAATGCAAAATGGACTTAGGAACAAATATACATATATAAACATACCTACTGTATGTGATGTATCGGAAACCGTGACCAACCTAAATAGAGAACATCGAAGTCTATCGACCTGATCGAGACTATCTCGTGCCGATTTAAAGAGACGGTCGCAGTTCAGTTTTGGTACAATGTCGACGATACCATACGTTGAAGAGCCTGTTGGCAATATCCACGATAAGAAGCCACCCAGAGAGATTGAAACGATCAAATCTACCTGGAAAGGTAGACTATGGGATACTTTCGACTTGCCATCAGATCAAAGAAAGTTACTCTTCAAAGTTGATGCTGTCATGCTGACTTTTGCATCTGTGAGTGTTCAAGTCGTGTTTACATACAGACATACAAACCAGGGAGGGATCAAGTGCTAACGTATACTGTTTTTTTTTTTCGATCTCTCAGCTCGGATAGTGAGTCCGAGAACCGAAGACCATAAACCCAGACCACTCACATGCTGACTTGATCTGTTATTAAATTGCATCTACAGCTTGTAAGTGATTGTTCCGAAGAAATGGACTTTTTGCCTGATACTAATACTGACAACGTTGATACCGTTCACTACAGTCTGAAAAATTTGGATCAGCAGAACATCAACAATGCCGTAAGTTGCTCTCGGTACTCATCCAGGTTCTGGCGAAAATCGCTGACGGCGTCCTTGCAGTTCCTGTCAGGCATGAAAGAGGATCTCGACATGCACGGCAATGAACTAGTCACTGCCGTCACGATCTGGACGGTGGGTTATGTCATTGGGCAGATCCCTTCCAATCTACTTTTGACCCGTCTTGAACCCCGATTTGTCATTCCTTCTGTAAGTGCCCACTTCCGTTTCGTGACTTGCTCAGTTCACTCCGCTGTACTGATGAACACCTGGACGTACCGCACAGTTGGAGCTTTTATGGGGTATCGCCACACTCGCCTCATACGCTGTCAAATCTTACAAGTCCCTCTATGCCCTCCGGTTCCTGGTCGGTCTGTTCGAGTGGGTTAAGAATTTGCTGTTTGGTCGGTTCGGTGATTTCGCTGATCCTGATATTGGCTTTCAGATCGGGATTCTATCCTGGTATCCACTACATTCTAGGATGTTGGTATTCACCCCGAGAGATCGGTAAAAGAGCGATGATCTTTTGGCTGGCTGGATCAATCGGATCAATGTTCAGCGGGTTCCTACAAGCTGCCGCATATACGAACCTGAATGGTGTTCACGGTCTAGCAGGCTGGAGGTGAGCACAACTACTATTCTTGATAGTACTTCGTCCAATCGCTAATATTTCTTCCATAGATGGCTCTTCATTATCGATGCGATTATCACCCTTCCAATCGCATTGTTGGGATATGCCTTCTTTCCCTCTGCGCCATTGCAGGACAAGAAAGCCTGGTGGTTAACCCAAGAGGTATGAACCCTACATAGATTATGAAATAGACTTATGCTGATCTTACTAACAGGAGCACGAACACGCCCAATGGCGTTTGACCAGCATTGGCAGAGCAGGAAGATCTAAATGGAACAAGGCCAAGTTCAAGAAGCTCTTCAAGAGCTGGCACACCTATATCCTTCGTATGTCATCCTTTGGCTAAGTCGATCTGTAGATTTGTACGTTTCGGAAAGCTGACACCGGAACGATATTATAGCATTCCTTTACGTTGTAAGTCAGGCCTTGATAAACCTATCTTGATGGAACGCCACTAAACGGCTTGATTGGCGTTTGTGCAGATATGGAACAACGGTGGTGGTCAGCAAGCTATGGGATACTGGCTCAAATCATTCAATGCTACCCCGGCACCTGTACCCGGTGTACATTTCTCGGTTCCCGAGATCAATCAACGTGAGTTGTATGACCGCTACTCTGAAGTACGGGCAATCTAACGAGACTCGTCTAGTTCCGTTGATCACCAGAGGTGTTTTCATCATCAGTGCTATAGCATATGCCTGGCTATCTGACGGACCACTTAAAGGTCGTAGATGGCCTTTCATCTATTTCAATGCAGCCTGTTCGGTAGGTTGTATCTCTGCGCGGAAGAAGGGGCACTGAGAAGATTCTGGCTTTCTCTTATAGCTCATATTCGCGGCGACATTGTTAAAAATTGATCTTTATGCCAATATCACTGGGACCAAAGTCTTGTATTGGTTGCAAGATTTCGGAAGTGGTGCTGGTCCGCTGATTTTGACTTGGATCAATGTAAGTATTCTGTCGACACAGTCATTCTAGACAAAGCTGAACGGAGTATCATTTGTATCTAGGAAATATGCTCAGATGATACGGAAAAACGAGCGTTATTAGTAGCTGCAGGAAACGATCTCGCCTATGTCTTCCAGAGTATAGTAAGTGAATTTCATTACTGTACACACAATATGTTCTTGCTTGTTGTGAACTCACTGTATGCTTTTCTCAGATGCCCAATTTCGTATGGAAGACTGTCGATTTCCCAGAAGCAAGAAAAGGCTGGACTTATTCGCTTTGTTGGCAGTGTTACTCAGTGAGTGGTATCTCCAGGATAGACATCATGTGATTGTCGTACACGGTGAAGCATGACTGATAATCAAACAGTTCTATGGACTGCCTTGATACAAGTTTTACTACGACGGGATGAGAAGAAAGCACTCAAAGCGCAAGCGATTGGCTCTGTTGACACAGTGCCTATTCCAGACAGTCCGGAAGGTACATCAAGCAGAGACGAAAAAGACGTTTATTCACCTCAAACGGAAGAATACAGAAACGAAGCGGTCCTGAACAAAGTTTAGTTCCCGAAGCCACCCTAAGACGTGCGTGAGAAGAATGAGCGGAAAGGGAACAAGGGAGATTTCTTTTTTGAGTTTTTAGGAAGCCATATGCTAGAAAAGTGCGAAGATCAGCTATGTCAAATTATTTGATTTGTAGATCCAGGATGTACATCTGCCATGATCATATGAGTATCCGGTGATGGGTCGATCACGTCAGATAGCGCATTCCTTCCAAGTGGCAGCCACCGCAGTTGGCTGTATCTATCTTATCAGTCGGGTATTTCAGATCCGAGCATTCCTTTGGTGGCGTGCCTGAATTGATGGTTGAAGGTTGCGTGATTGCGGCAACGAGTAGTCTAAAGGTGTTAAAGCACGTCATCTCCTGTACAGGATGATGAAAGTTCAGCTAAACGCTTGAGCATCATGATGAGAACATGCGTTTGAGACCTCGCTTGCTTGTCAAACTCTGAGAATTCTCTTGTCTATTTCTAAAGATAGCCACTGCGTTTATATCAAATTCTGCTTGCTCATCATCAAGGGATCAGAAAAGTTAACGTAAGATCACTGAGAGTAGAGACCGGAGGACTTGAGTATATAAAGTAACAGGATGTCAAATTCACGTGCAGGATATCGTTCCCCAGAACACATTCCCCTTCTAGACCCAGTGGACGATATCGTAGAGATGTCCGGTCAGCCCGCTTATCCATTCCCAGAGGAACCTGTCGGAGACCTCGAGGCTCACGATAAAATTCAACATGTACAGAAATCAACTTGGAAAGGTAGAATATGGGATACTTTCGATAGACCTCCTCTTGAAAGGAAGTTGTTGTTCAAGGTAGATGCGGTGATCTTGACGTTTGCATCTGTGAGCTTCGAACTGCGGGATTGATTGGGTCGTGATAAAGCTGACACGAATCCGAACACACAGCTTGGATAGTAAGTCTTAACGCATTATTAAGGGTCCGTAAAAGCGATGACTAACCCATGCGCTCTCCTCTTGGTCCCTCTGGTGTAGCTGTGAGTGATGAGCCATGCAGTGATTGTCGATAGTGCAATTTCAGCTGACTGTAATTCTTCTCAACTATAGTTGTAAGTTTGATGTCAGCTCTTACCCTACTTTGACCTATCCTTCTAACAAAATTATGATAGATTAAAAATCTGGATCAACAAAATACGAATACGGCTGTGAGTCCCAAAAGAGTCCAGCTTCAAAACAAATAAGAGATGTGCTGACTGTAAGTCTGACCTTCAGTTCTTATCAGGGATGAAAGAAGACCTCAACATGTATGGCAACGAGCTGGTTACTTCCACCTCTATTTGGACGGTTGGTTATGTAATCGGTCAAATCCCTGCCAATCTGCTTTTGACGAGAATCGAGCCTCGATGGGTCATACCAACCGTGAGTGGTGTTAAAGGTATCGATAACCCACTTGAGCATATTGGGCTGACATGGAATGACGTATTTTCGACAGTTGGAACTGGGCTGGGGTATTGCCACTCTCGGGTCTTACGCTGTAAAATCTTTCAAGTCTCTTTATGCTTTACGTTTCCTTGTCGGTCTGTTCGAGTAAGTCTACGTTTTACCTCTCCCAAAAGTCATATTGACAGGATTACACGTATAGATCTGGTTTCTACCCCGGTATCCACTACCTCCTGGGCTCATGGTACACTCCCGCTGAGATTGGTAAGCGAGCCATGATCTTTTGGCTTGCTGGTTCCTTGGGCCAGATGTTTTCAGGCTTCTTGCAATCAGCGGCCTACAACAACTTATCCGGTATTCATGGAATAGCAGGATGGAGGTGAGTGGGTCATCCTTCCTATTCCTGTAGGATCACAGCTCATGTTGAAGTGATTTTAGATGGCTTTTCATTATTGATGCCATAATCACGCTTCCTATCGCCATTTTCGGTTTCTTCTTTTTCCCTCCGCTCCCGCTTCAGGATAAAAAGTCGTGGTGGCTCACCGAAGATGTGAGTCTGTGATGGCAAAAACAGGAAGCTCTCTTGCTAAATTTCCTTTCGCTTTTTCAGGAGTTTGAACTTGCTCGAACTAGACTTCAAAAGATTGGAAGAGCAGGAAGGAAACCCTGGTCTTGGAAGAAGCTTAAAAATTTATTCCTCAGTTGGCACACATACTTCCTTCGTAAGTTGTAATCATCTGCAAGAGTTGGGTCTGAAGCTAAAGAGAATGGCCGAATAGCTCTGCTATACGTGATATGGAATAATCAATGGCCTCAGCCAGCGATCGGATACTGGCTCAAATCGTTCAATGGTAAGACAAATCCACCGGTGCCAGGCAAGACCTATACCGTTAGTCAGATCAACTTGCGTAAGTGTAATTGACTTTTGATTGGTATAAGTCGGTGACTAAATCAGTGATGCGGACAGTGCCTTTACCACAAACCGCCATCTTTGTTGTCTGTGCAGCATCATTCGCCTGGCTGTCTGATGGTGTCTTCAGGGGAAGAAGATGGCCATTCGTTTATATCGGAGCTGTGTATTCCGTCAGTCATCATCCGGGCTTTACATTGGGCTGCGTAGTGATCAACTGACGCCTTGGCAGCTCATTATCGCCGCAATTATGAGAACTTTCCCATTGTACAAGAATATCAACACCACATTCGCCTTGTATTACATCAGTCAGATCGGTCAAGGAGCAGGACCATTGATATTGACGTTTATCAATGAGTTATGTTCTGATGATACGGAGAAAAGAGCTTTGCTCGTGGCTGCAGCGAATGACCTCGCTTACGTAGTTCAGGCTGTAGTGAGTGGCGCAGCTGAAGATATCCACCAAAGAAGTCTTAAGCTGACTGAATTTCCGAAATGGGATAGGCACCAAATTTCGTATGGAAAACTACCGACTTCCCTCGGGCTAAAAAGGGCTGGACCTGGTCCTTGGTCTTGAACATCCTACTGAGTGAGTGACTTCGTCTCTACCATTAAGCCTGGAATGCTGATGTTGGGCGACATTTCAGTCGTCTGGATGACTGCTATTCTACTGCTCATACGTCGTGATAACAAGAGAAGGCGACAAGACGAGAGCGAGGGGAGCTCTCAAGGGGACCTCCACGAGAGATACGACGGTAAAGATCTTGACAGTGTAGATGGAAGTCAACCTGCGACCTCCGGTCTGACTTTTGAGAACAACAGAACGACTGTTCTGCATTAGATCCTAGAGATGATTGCACTCTCTTACATACATCTTGGTTATGTTGCTTATGACCTTATGCCCCTCTAGTGATGATCTCGTTGGTGATGTTATTTGAATCTCTCCCCTTATATCACTCCTGATCCTGTCCGTAGTATGTGTGTGGCGGCGTCTCAGGAAGATATGTTTATAGCACACGGAAATGATGAATTGAGTGACTTCGTTAAGTGTTAGGAACTTTTGGCACAGCTCAGGAAGGAGCATATCACAGCTGAAATACATGATCTGTAACGTTCGAGTCTAGCAAAATATGTCGGTCTGTTCATTTAAGCCTTCACGGCCCCCACCCTCCTCGCCAATCCTTCAATCGCTCTAGCGTTCGTCTCGTCGGCAGCGGTCGCAAAGTCTTTCGAGATAGCCTCTTGATCCTGCCCATCACCCGCATTGATCTCCTCACTGATTTGTCGAAGCTGTTCCGGCGTGATACCATATTTGACAGCAAACAGCTCCTGCATCTTATCGCTTTCCGCCAGCCATTCAAAACTGTGGCCTTCGATCAACTCCGCGCCTGACCATTGCGCCTCTCTGTTGAGCCACTCGACCGTATCTCTGACATAACTTCTTTCTCCATCCTTGTTGAGCAGATGACTAAATTTGCCTTCCCCTTTCTCTTTGACCAGCTGGGCGTAATTGGCCCAACGCGTAGCTTCATCTGGTAACTTAGCTTTGCCCGAGAGAACCCTTGCGATGGAGATCGACTGATACTCGAAGAAAGAGAATGCTGAGGTGTTCACACTCAACCCAATTAATGTAAGTGGTGGGTCTGGAATGTAGAAAACGTCACGCCACAAGTTGAGCACGCCAGAGCCATCGGTCACCAGCTGGTGTTTTTCAGCCCGTTCCGAGCGCACGCCTTGATAATTGCTATGGTGCCTTGGAAGAAATGGAAAGGAGTACTGATACCTAATTTACACTATGTCAGTCAACGTATGATACTTTGTTTTACCCTAGATGGCTATCTGCTTACCCGGTGGCAAAAATCACCTCACTGATACCTTTCAGTATTCTTCCGTCTTTAAGCTCAACTTCTGCTTCCTCTATAGATTGTCCAGGGTTTGGAGGAACGAATCGCTGTATCTCCGCCACTGACTCCCCTTTCTCGGATACCATGAATCTTTGCAATTTACGTTGTCTCTGATATGCGGGCGGACCTCTGAGTTTGTTTCTGCCCACTAAGTAGGTTTTCTCGACGTATGGGTCGAGGTCTCGAGCGATATCGGTACCACTCGTGCCTATGCCAACAAGCAAAACAGTCTAGGGCCAAATTCAGCGAGATATCATGCACTGCTCATGAAAACTGCACTCACCTTTCCTTCATAGGGTTCGGGTACTCGATAACCTTGCGAATGTATGACTTTGGTCGGCCATGCAGCCGCCCAGGCATCCACACCATTGAGTGGAGGTATGTATGGAGCGTTGTAATGACCAGTAGCCACAACTACAGCGTCAAATTCCTGGGAACTCAAGTCAGATGAAGAAGAAACGATAGGATAGCCCAAAACGCATGACAACTCACTTCGGACCACTGTTCCTCTCTGGCTTTCTCATTCCCTTCATCAACTACCTTTCGAAGATTCAACATCCACTTATGGTCGACCTTCTCGGCCTTTTCGACTCTGGTATTGTATGATGCTAATTTGTCGAGGCCAAAATGTTTTGCATAGTTATGCACATAATCAGCTAAGAATTTATGGGAAACATTCCTTTGAACTTGATGTGAAACGCAAAATTAGCAATGGCACCAACCCATAATTATCGGACTCACAGCCATCGTTGTTGTAAGAACATTGTTTGTCAGGTTCCAATAACATGGATTGGGCGGATTGAAGTGGTCTCTCTCCTTACGATCAGGATCTTCATAGGTCCCACTTTGACGGAACACAGGGGTGAAAGCTCCGACCGATGGAGGGAGTGTTGGCCCCGATAATGGTAGTGAAGCTGCAGGTCGCCAATTCCAGATACCGCCGGACTGAGACTGTCTCTCAAATAGCCGCACCTTCAGACCGGCATCTTGAAGATGTCTAGCAGCAGGTGTTCCAGTAGGCCCCGAGCCTATGACGGCGACGGTTCTTATGGCATGGGCGAAGTCATGTGTATGAGCAGGCTCGAGGATCACTGTCATTTTGTCAGACCGCGGAATTCGATTTGTCGGAGTATTATTGAGTCTGAAGGCATTATATCCCGCACTTTGGTCTGTACATACCTCTGAACAGCTGATCCATTGATGAGCTGCATACGCAGGCAGAATCACGCACTATCAAGTGCGAACAGATCAAGGTACGGATGATCAGGGATGATAAACTGCAATTGCAAATCAGATAGATAACACGGCCAAAGCCGATCCTAGATCTCATCTGTCACGTCAGAGAACACCATCTCAATTCTAATGATCACCTTATGCTTTAGGGGACAGATATTTGCATACATATCATTCGCACGACTGACTAAGCATCTCCCAAGTCATCCCGTATCTTAGGGCGTCCGGATACTGACTGATGTTGATCTTGTTGAGGAACAGCAACCATAAAATGTCATGCAGGCGACCGATTTCTGTTCGTCCAGAGGGACATTGATGTCGGTAACATCGCAATAGACGAAATGACCTTTCAACCTCAGGCTCAAGGGACTAAGATCAAGGTTGCTGTTATCGGAACGGGGCCAGGTGGCCTGGCAGCTATCATCAACCTCCTAAGATTGCCTTTCGTCGAGCTTAGCGCTTACGACCAAGCTTCTGAACTGCGAGAAGTTGGTGCGGTAAGTGCTAGCGCTTCTGACTTAAGAGGGTTATACTGATGAACACATGTAGGGCATCATTATAATGAGAACACATGGAGGCACCTCAACCTTCTAGGAGCAGCAGATGCAATTGAGCAATATACAAAAAGAGGTGGTGGCTCAAAAATCGATACTGAGCAGCGCAATGGAACTACTGGAGAATTGATCTCGCGGAGTTTCCAGAAAGGCAAGTTTTTCTTGGATGCTCTGTAGACCCACTTACTCATTGCGTTATGTCAATAGTGGATCCGGAAGCAGCCCCTAGATCACGAATCGAAAGGTACAAACTGCAGAGAGCACTGTTAGGCCAAGTCCCTCCCGATTTCATCCAGTTGTCCAAAAAGCTGGCAGAGATCATAGAGTCGCCCAAAGGCATCGAGTTAACTTTCCAAGATGGTACCGGCGCGGGTCCATTCGACCTTCTGTTAGGTGCCGATGGTATCCGTTCAGTGAGTGTCCGCAGCCTGAAACATCGTCTGCAGTAATTCAAGCTAAATCAACTGCAGGTCATCCGACAACATGCATTCCCTGAACACAAGTTGAGCTATACCGGCAAAGTAGCTTACAGAACTCTTATCCCCCAATCCGCTGTCGCCCATATTCCCAATATACCCCAGTCGGCATGTTTCTGGCACACGAGAAATACACATGTTTATACGGATCCTTTGGATAACGGGTCGTTCGAAATCGCTACCAGAGCTGACGAGCCGGAGGAGGAAGCCAGCAAAGTCATTTGGGGTCAGAAGGTGAAGAAAAACCAGGTGGTCCATCATTACAGCGTGAGTGCGGTTTGTTTACCCCAGGCGCAAACTATAGAGCTGAAGTGGTCCACGTTCCATCAGAACTATTGTGAAACTGTCCGTCAGGTTATTGCTGCTCCCGATGAATGGCTTGAATTTGCCATGTTCGGCGGACCAAGCTTGGAGTCAGTCATCTCCAACGGCCATATAGCTTTGTTGGGCGATGCGTCACATCGTGAGCCGAGCAACTCGTCAATCGTGACCAGATACTGACACCACGACCACAGCTCTTTCTGGAGCGTTCGGCTCCGGTGCTGCATTTGCGTTTGAAGACGCTTATGTTCTAGCACAAGCCCTTTCTTACACTCACCAGAGGCAGAAACCTATCTCACAAGCTTTAGTGCTGTATGATGCGGTTCGCTCGCCACATTACAAAGGTCTCGTGAGTTCTTCCAACTTCAAGTGTCATACTGTTTTGAGCTGAAGGTTCCGCTCAGTACGAAATTTTAAATGGCTTCGGAGTCAACGTCAAAGAGCTCGACGCAATTTCACCTCCCCTCGAAGAGCAAGATTATATCAATGAGAGGACGAGAAGGAACTGGGGTGCTGAGAATCGATGGATCTATAAATACGACGTAAGCTTGTGTTGGTCACATAGCACAGGTAACCGGATGATCTGACATGGTTTGTTCTAGGTCACGAAAGTTTGGAAGGAGTACACTGAATTGGCAGATGTTGGGGAGGATATTTCTGCGCTCACGCTCAAGAGGAACAAGGAGGCGGAAAAAAAATCGGTTCAAGTGATTAGCGTGGAAGCGTAAGCAACTATATTTCGGGTCATATGTATCTGTGTTTAGTGTCATTGGATTGGATATCATATGTTATGATATAGAGCTGCTGTTGCGCGACCGATTTGTACGATATTAGCATGTTGAAAGTTACATCGCACATACTATATACGGATATCTAGGTGATCTAGTTGCCCGAAAAGGTTCAGACGTTGCACAGCGTTTCATTTTGATCCTCCCTGAGTTAAGATTGAAATTCATGATACATCGTCTTCGAGCTCTTCTTCGAAAGCCGCTTGAACTTGAGCTTTTAAGGCTTCCTCTACTTCGGTAAGAGTCCTTTTTTGTACTTTGGCGTATTTAGGTTTCCAAGCAGACTTCTCTTCCTTCTTCCAGCCGATTTCAGCAAGCATAGATTCTAGTTCGCCGGATAGACGAAGTTCTTCAAGATTACGCAGATCACCGACGATGGGCTTGTTGCCGATCATGATGATAGGGTGATCTCGAAGTGGTAAAGATAATCGATCAAGGATGGAAAGTAAGGCGAGTCGATCAGATCGAGCATGACATGGGATCAAGGTGGGTTTTCGGGATGAGCCATGGGTAGACGCCAGGAAATCAAGTACATCGTGAGGAAGGTTTGGTCGACTGCAAGATCTCCGTTCATCAGTGTGACACAAGTAACATGTGATGGAAGCGAGACTTACCCGTTACCACCGTACCATACAATCACTTCGTCCTCTCTTTCACCTTTGAGCTCATCCAGCCAAGCTTGCTCCAAATCACCTCCAGCAGGACCGAGTTTATGCACACCTACACCCAAGACAGCATTGGCATCGATAGGTTCAGATGGGTCGACGTGACTGGGGATGACATTATATGCCGATGACAAGAGATAAGATTGAAGGGCAAGGAGTTCATGCGATGAGGGAAGCGGTCGGGGAATCAAGGCGGGTCGAGAAGCACGGGGATGAGCTAGCATGAACTCATCAGCTTGTTGTCCAAAGATCGCTAGATAATCTTGGGATACTCACGAGCAGGAGCAGCTTTTTCTTCCAGAGCCCGTCTCATCATGTGAGGCGCCTTGATTTGTGGAGGTCTGTAGTCCTTGTCTCTAGCATCTGACCAGCTAGTGATTCCTTCCACATCAATGAAAGCTTTCCCGTTGGGGTCAAGAGCGAGTCTCCTCGACATACCTGCAGCCCTAAGACTGGGAAGTCGGGCTGAAGGGACAAAAACGAGGAGCAATATCGAAGACAGTAGAAGTGAAGCAAGGAACAGCAGTCTGATCAGGGGTTTAGGTAAGCTTGAGGGAATTGGGATGGGTGCTGAGGGTACATTTGATGGGATATAAGGTGGAGATGACACGGTCTTCTCGTAGGATCTTCGTCGGGGAGTAGTGGGTGTCGAGTAAGTGGCTATCGGAGTTGCTTCAGGATCTAAGATCCTGGATCTGGAAGGAAAGGAAGAAGGATAGACGTTGTCGAGGGTAAATTTACTCTGTTGAGGAGTTCGAGGCGATCTGGTTTTCAAACCTCCGTCTAAATGGGGTGACCGAGGTATGAAATCGGTAGGAACAAGCAAGGATTTAATGCCTGTGAAACCTATATTGGGATCCGAATCCATGGCACGTCGAGGAGGTGAAGGTGGAGGGGAGAAAAGGTAACTGTGGATAGGTGAAGACATTGTGTCGATGTCGAGATGTCGTCGAAAATTGAAGTGAATGTTGCCTGGGTTGTTTACGTCGATGTTGCCGGAAGGTCGGTGTCGGTGGAATAGTTCGTCAAGCTGTCAAAGCTGCGTATCGATCAACAATACTCTGTCGTATGTCCTGTCAAAGGAAAGATTTGATGTCGAAGAAAGGATGTTGCTGATCTCGAAAGATGGGAAAATTACATTGGCTGATATATATCTTCCTGCAAGAGTGCAGTCTGACGCGACTGGCTTCATCAATTTCACTTTCTGCATTTCGATCCTTTCCCGGCTTCTACAGTTGCTCCAAGCTGCACGGAGAAAACCGAGCCTCACGCCATTGACGCGAAGGTGGTAAATTGGAACTCAGGCTTCTTCCGATCGACTGCACATCCCCCAGGAACTCTGCTAGATGTGATGGACCAGTTAGGCTATGCGAACCATGGATTGTGGTATGTTCAACTGCGTGACAAGGGTCGTTTTGCAACAACCGAGATGAAGTTGATGAGAGGAAGACCGGCAATCTTTGGTCAGGGTACCAAGAAGTGGCGCGAAGAAAGAGGAATGTTCACCCGAAAGGAAAGGGGCGCGTCTTTTTTTGAAAAGGTTAAATGATTCTTGTCCTGCTGTGTTATCGCAAAACGCGCTGAGAAATCTCGTAAAGATGACCTGGCCAACGCGTCTCACCATATGCCAAATCTTCCTTGGTTCTTGCGTTGCGGATCTTGGGAATGTCTCAACCCTACTAAGACAAAAGTTCAGCGCACTGGTCAGAGCCGAAAGACTGTTCGGCCGCTGCATCAACACGTCAAGCTCTTCGGCCAAGAAATTACACAGCACAGCATCTCTTCTCGTAACTTGAGGACTTGACTTCGACTCCTCGTGTCTTATGATTTGTCGTCTCCTTGTTCCATTTCAAAATCGGCGCCAGCTCATTTGAAACCTATGGTAAGGTGACTGGCCTCGTCGATCTCGATCTCTTCCTCATCCCAACTAGCTGAGTAGCATGCAACACTCCGCGAGGCGCAGCGCGATATCAGACCTTGATTGCTGATCTTCACGAGCCATCCCCTTCCATCAATACCACCAGTTTGCTCTTTGATGGGCTGAGAATGAGAGAATCTGATGCGTAACATATTGATTGTCTTGTCTATCATGGTAATATCATTCAGTAGACCTGCATTCCCCGACCTCAATTTCATCACTTCCTTGCGGATTAGGCACTTCTTCTCCTCGCATACTTTCTGATCCCAAGACACACAATCCGCAAACAGGTCTGTGTCATTCATCATGCGATGTGTAGAAGCTCGTCCATCAATTTTCCTCCAATCTAGAAAATCTGTTTTGAACAACTGGATATCGTAATTCTGTAACAAGGCTAATTCCCTTAATAAAGCTGTTCGCTGATTACCTAAACGATTTTGCGTTCGCCTCTCGGACAGCAATTCCTTACATGACTGTACAAGATTGTCGCAGTACCTCACCTCTTCTTGTGTGTTGCGATGAGTATGTGCCAAAATCGTCTTGAGCTTCGGTCTCCTAGTCAAAAGGTGTTGTCGAAATCCTTCTAGGTGGGAAGAACCGGAGGGAGTCATTTTATCTCCTGCTCGACGTTGCGTGCTAGCTATATCATATACGCTTTGCAATCTTGCAAGATCCCAAGAGGTTTTCAGCATAGATCAAGCATACAATGAAAAAGTTCCCTCTCAATTGTCAATAATCACGTTCCTCACTGTCGTAAGTTTAGAACAAAGTGAGCTTTTCTTTTACTGACACACTTTTTGACACAGCATGAAAGGTAAATTACTAATTTTGCACAGCATATGAAAGGAGGTCCAGCACCACACCTCCCTTTGATGGTCGAAATGGAAATTGGAAGTACGCAGCACATCGCAAAGCACTAATGCATCCTCAATTTCAGTCATACAGAATCGAAGTTCAGAAAATCATCAATTGCAATCATGAGGCCTCAGGATATTGCCACTTCCTGATATGCGAGCTCTGTCGTTTGTCATTCCCAATCAGCTCGGGATGACTGGAGCTGGATTGATGAATATTCATCGGGGAGAATATTTCGACTTGCTCTCCTCTCTCTCCTTTGAGCTCCTTTTGCTCTCATACGGGCTAACAGCTCCCTCGAGCTTGTTTGTTCATCATGTGTGCCAGGAAAGGATGTATCCAGCGTTGAGCTCGCGGTGTCGGAAGTGCTTTCGATGTCAATTGTGCACGCGTATGGATGATATTGAGATATGATACTTGTGAGAGTTCTAATATCGTCTCGTAAGATAGCGTTAGTCCTTTTGGATTTATTGCATTCTTCAGTGATTTTTCCATTCTGATAGGACCAATCATCTTTGATCCAAGCATGTCTCCTACTTTCCCCTGTACTCTTCGTCCAATGATCAAACAGCTCAGAGTTCCTTGTTGATCTCTCAGGACGCAAGAAACCTTCGTCTTTTCTCACCTCGAAATAGCTTCTTTTGGTAGATCGCACATTCGAACCCTCCAATTCACCCAGTGTTTGGAAAAGCGCTGTTCTCTCTTTACCCAATTGACGTGTGAGCTTTTTCTAAAACCTCAGAGAGCTGATCGAAGCAATGAAATTCTTGTAACCTTCTTCTGCTACCGAGCTTGGAATGCTCAAGAAGCCAAGACTGCTTGAACTCTTGGCGAGCTTGTTTGTGTATGTTTCTTAGTCGAATACGACGTTTGTGTGTTTGCCCACTACCTTCAGTTGATGAGTTGAAATTAACAATAGCAGATTCGGAGCCGGTCATGGTGAAGATAGCATGTATTGTGGTTCGCAAGTTCGCCACAAACACTGTATCCATGGTCACTATTTGAGAGTTGGATCTTAAGGCTTGTCTGACTGATGAAAGAATTAGCGACAGTAGTCCAGGCAGGGTACACAGCATTACATGCCTTCCTTTCATTTGGAGTTTGGACCAACATGTAGAACTTACTAGAAATTCGGTATGTCGATTTCTGCACATGGGCGTATGAGTACTCTTCAACGCGACAAATACCACACGCTACTCAACCGGGGCAATCTGCATAGTGAGAGTAAAATGCATGTACTGAGAGAGAAAGAAGCTATAAACATAAGAAACCGCTTTAAGATTTGATAGTAGCAAAAGTGGCTAAAACATGAGCAATGATTTTGCGGCCATGATTAAACCTGAGTATCGAGATCCTCTTCGGTTCCTGTCCATCCAGGAGGTCTCGTACCTTCGACAGGATAGACTGTATGCTCAGTCTGCTCATTATCTATCACATCCGCTCCCCAGGTAACGGGTACCCCCGTCGCAGGCGACACACCAACTTCAGAAGGCAATATGCTTTCGCTGGGCCTAGCCGACCGGTAGAAATGAGGATACGTGAGTGGGAGATATGTGAAAGTGCCGGAGTCAGCTTCCTCTCGATCATCGGTGAAGCCGAGCATGTCTTTTCCAATGGCTTTATAAGCTTTGTACCATAGTCCATTGGATCCTTCACCATGTGATAGGGCGAATGACTCCAGTTCTTGGAATCGTAGTATTGCATGATCGTTGGACGGATCTCTTCTTGAACGACCTCCGTAACTCAGGAGAAAACGATCAGATTCGTACTCATCTATCGCCGGTAACTCCTCAAATGTATTTTCGCCTCTCGATAAAGACTTCCACCAGAATCGATGACCCTGGGTTCAATTGACCTCACCCTTGAGTGCAGTTTCTTGCTTACTATCCACCCACTGTGCTACCTTTAATGCTTTGATTACGTTCGGCGAGAGGGTCGCTTCTTGCTGAGCTACTTCTTGGGGCAAATGCCACTCGGATAGTGCCCAAGCGGGCTCAAGACCTCTGACTTGAAAATACGTCCATGTCCCTCGGCGATGCGGATCGAACTCCTCGTGTGTTCGATACTGGATGGTTTGCCACTCCTCTCCGGTTATATACCCCACACTGAACATATCTGATGTTACGCTCATCTTGTCGATGTACGTCTACAGAGCAATTTCAGTCAGACAGAACTATGATCGAGCCTGCAACAATTGTGTGATTCTCACATCAGGTCGTTTTCATCTCGAGACATAAAATAATCTGAGAGTCAGGCGGTAGTGGGGACACAGTCAGTGCACTGTACCCCTCATTTCCTTTCTCGCAGTGGTAGTCCAGAGGCTGGCTCATTCTACAGATGCTCCGACCTGGACGGGCGGTCGAGCATGACCTTCATGTTTCAAGACTTCTTCTTGAAAAGCTGAAAGGAAATGCACAAGCCATTGTGCAGCCTGAAGACATAGATCGTCATCGTTCAAGCAATCGTCATGCTTTGAGAATCTTTGCATAGTGGCAAGAATAGCACGATGCCTGAATCTTGACCGTAACGCAAAGAAGGAGTGATGAGTACATAGTTGAACTGCCAATATTATCTCTTGCGAAGAAAGGATCTAAGATCAAATTCGTATGATGCGACCAGAAGGCTAAAAGTATTTCAAGTCTGTGTCATTACTCCCTATTGCTCATCCAGATTGATCCCACTACTTTGCCACATCTTGTCCATAAAGTCTCGTGCTTCCTGCAATCCATCGCTTCGATTATCTACTGCACTTCGTTGAGCGCAACCCTGACCGACACGATATTCCGGCTCGTGAAGATTCTCAGGCTACGAGACCGATTTCTGCCGGCGTTTGACTACCGTCGACGTGCCAGCCTTTGTACTGTCTTTCAGAGCGGAATGGGCAACTCCCCCTGGTTTCTGTCGTACAAGGAGGTCAGAAGACTGGCACACTTTGTTCTTGACATGTTGCAATAGTTCGTTCCACATTCCGGGATTGTGCCCTAGCATCATTTCAGGTGGGTTTCTCGATAAACTCTCCAGCTCCCGATACTTGAACACCCCAACTGCATTTACACTTTCGAGTTCGCCACCCGCTCCAGGCCACCCAAGTCTCTCCCATGTGACGATGAATCTATCAGCTTCCGACCGATCGAAAGATGGTAGATTGGGGGTCTTCTCAACAGATCTCCAAGCGATAGTTCCCTGAACATCGACTATTGTCTCCCAGGGAATCTCTCCACCTACGGATGATTGCTGATCATTTTCAATCCATCTCAGAGCCTTATGAGCATGAGATATCGCTTTGTCAATCCCTGATCGTTGCGATTGACAGTAAGACAGCCACTCAATCGGTGTATCAGTTTCTTTCAGTCCCTCGAATCGATACTGATCTGTGAGTTGCTCAATCTACCTTTGGATTTCGTCGATGATTGTTCTTCGGTAACTTGAGATTGTCTGTACTTCGCCATCGTGAACATAATGGATCAATTGAGGATCATAGGTTTTGGTAATCGTCAATACTGTTTCTGAATTATCGGAATGCAGAGAGTTTGGGTTCTTCCCTGGACTGTCAAAACGGTTTTGTCTTTCCACCTCTTCATCGTGTGGGCTGTGTATCAGCGCCAGACAGGCATAGGCCACACGAAAGAAAGCTTGTAATCTGAGTCTCGCCAGATCATCTTTGGACCCCATCGGACTCGGGTTTATGGTTATTTGGTTAGAAGTCACTGTGACCGATAGCAGGACGGTCGAAAGAGAAGGACTTTTATAAATGCTTCTTGCTGTAGAATACCCGTCCCTAAATATGTACTTAGTATACCTTCATTGTACAAAATCGAGGACAATGGACAAGAGTGCCTTGGACGTCAGCGTTTCTTCCTGATACAGCGTATGGTGTAACATCGAGTTGAAAGTTGGAAGCACAGCACAGTCAGTCACTTCCCTTCGATCAATGGATGTTGAATTTTCAGGGGAAGACCATTGAGAACCAGACATGCGAATGCTGTTCATCCATTTTCCGGGGCAGGAATACCTCGCGATATATTGTACGATCGCCAACACATGTGTATTGAATTTCGATGTATTCTTGATGCACAGACTGAGATGGTTTGTCGGTCTAGCGGTTGTAGCACTCCTTCGAATATCTATGCGGAATTGTAAGGCGTTCGCCGCATTTGAAAGGTAATCTTACGGCATATCGATCGGTCGAACGAAGTAAGCTTATTGACTCCTGTCCCAGCCCGATGCACCAGCGAGGGATGTGAGAGAGAAGAAGACAGTCGGTGAAATCAGCAATTCCCAAGCTGCAAGCAGTAAGCATATGAAATGATCACACCGATCTACATCTCTGTTCATGATATCCTATACTTTCCGTGAGCTGACTGACCCTCTCCGTCAATTGCTATACATGCTATATTATACGATCTGAGTCCAGGACTGGTAAAAGAGATCCGTTAGTTTCCGCGGAATGTATGGAGTTACCCTGAGCCGCCACGTGCAAACCATCGGCCGCAATGGGAAATGCCATCATACTCACCAGCAGCAGATCTGTTTTTCGAAAGTCAAAGTATTAGCTTGAGAGGTTATTTACCTTTCACTTCGCTCAACATACATACAGAGGAGATCGGCCGCGGTGTGAGGTGGTAGCACCTACTGACTTTTGGTACTAGAATGCTCATCCCTTAACGGTTGATAGATGGATCAGCAATGTATATAAGTAACTAAAAGATGTAATGATTCCATGAGCAGGTATTTCCCCCTTTGTTCGATAACAAATATCTTTAGACGTAGCAACACAAGAGAACACACTGATTGACGTCTATACGCAGAGCACAGCAAAATAAACCCACAGACTCGTACAAAGTAGCTCAACGAGGCAGATAAAGACCCATCATGTCATCGTCATCAAATCCATCATCTACTGCCACGCTAGCACCCCCAGTAGGTGAACAATCTACCCAAAAACCACAACAACCTCAGACACAACCTCCAGCCGAACAATCAAATCCAACTCCAACACCATCATCACCTAGATCTTCACGAACCAATCGAGCTATATCCATCTCCGCACCTCATTATCATGATCACAATACCGTACACCACCCGCTCGGGCGAATACCCACGGGGGCATCAAGGCGTTCCACCAACGACGCCGAAGGTACAGGTGAACCACTAGGTCGAACTATCACTAGCGGCACAACAGCCTCTAGACGACATGCACCTGATCTTTCTTTCCCTTACTTGACGACGGATATCAGTCGAGGTGGTATAACCGATGAATATCGCACGGAGACCAGACAAGGTTTCATACCTATGGATGATCCAGATAATGGTCTGAGACCCGTCCAATCTCGTCTATCCACATTACACGGCGATAGGTTCGTATTGCACGATACGGAGAAGGGAGCGGCCGCTTTGAAGAATAAGAAATTGGTCACTTGGTTGGAGAACGATCCTGAGAATCCAAGGAATTGGTCAAACTTTAGGAGATGGCGTGAGTACAAATTTTCTTTTCTTTTTCCCACTCCCACCTCCACAGCGCGTGATCATCCGGTCTGGCTGGTCTTTCCTAAAGCGACTATGTCAACGTATTCTTCCGACTCACACTATGACCTATCGCTGACTTTTGCCTCTTGTGCACTGAACAGTAATCACCGCCATCGTATCCTGCGGAGTCATCCAGGTAGCTCTGTCGTCTGCAATTGTCACGGGTGATTTCGAAGATCAAGAGGAATATTTCGGTGTTTCAAGTGAAGTCATAGCTTTAACTGTGACTTCGACGGTATGCGGTTTCGGGTAAGTCCGATTCATCCTTTACTTCGGTAACACATCTCGTCTCACGCTCTCACTACTCATATTGATTAATCTGACTGATCATTGTTTCCGTTTTCTGCTGCAGTACCGGTCCATTATTATGGTCACCTCTTTCTGAATTATTAGGCCGTCGATTACTATGGGCCGTCCCTACATTCGTATACATCATATTCAATATTCCCTGTGCGCTAGCACCCAACATCGGTTGTCTGCTCGCATCGAGGTTCATCTGTGGTTTCTTCGGTTCTGCTCCTCTCACACTTGCGGGAGGTACAATCGCAGACATCTGGGGACCTGAAGAAAGAGGTTTCGCCATTGCCATTTTCGCGGCTGCACCTTACACAGGTCCAGTCATTGGTCCATTGATAGGTGGATATATAGGGAAATATGCAGGTTGGAGATGGTTGTATTGGGTTAATATGATTTCAGCTGGCGTAGTGTGAGTTCAAAAAGACATACCTTCCTCATAGGTCGTTGTTGGGCTTGAGAAATCAAAATCGATCACATTGCTAACATCTTGTTTTTTTCTTAATACAACACAGATGGGCTGCATCCCTGTTCATCCCCGAAACGTTCGCCCCTGCCTTGCTGAAGAAACGGGCCAAGAAGTACAGACAAGACTTCTGTGATGACACGTATGTCACCGAACAAGAATTATTCAGAAAACCATTGAATGAAATTGTTATTGAAACTTTGATTCGACCGTTTGGTGAGTTCATAAACCCCCATATTTCCATAACTCATAACCATCTCAGAGAACTTTTTCACTAACCACTATTTGTCAATCATCATTAGAAATGCTCGCTACTGAACCCATCTTACTTCTAATGTCACTGTACATCTCCCTGGTATACGGTCTTCTTTACGCATTCTTCTTCGCTTTCCCCGTAGTCTTCGGTGAAGATTACGGCTGGGACGACGCCAAGACAGGTCTAACTTTCATCCCAGTCTTCTTCGGTGTCGGTCTAGCGTTATTCGTCACTCCATGGTTAGAGAAGAAATACTCTGCGAAAGGTGATCAAGTTACTCCTGAAGATAGATTACCAGGAATGTTAATTGGGGGACCTTTCGTACCCATTTCATTGTTCATATTCGGCTGGACGGCTCCCCCCTACGTCGCTCCAGGTGGTGGATCCTGGGTTGGACCCTGTTCAGCAGGTATACCATTCGGTTTCGGGATGGTCTTAGTTTACTTCTCAGCAAATGCCTATTTGATAGAAGCTTTCCCAGACTACGTGGCTTCAGCTCTAGCAGCCAAGACGGTCGTTAGATCTGCTGCTGGTGCAGCTATGCCGCTGTTTATCTCGATTATGTTCAGACATATTGGGAATGGTCCAGCCGCCAGTATATTAGGCGCAGCTGCTATTATCATGGCTCTGATACCTTTCGGGTTCGCTAAATATGGGGCTAGTATCAGAGCAAGATCGAAGAGGGCTGCTATTTAACAAGTAGTGTAAGGTATCCTATAGCCATTTATATTTATATATTTTTACGATTGACAACATGAAGTTATTGGACTTTGGATTTTTACATAGATCAGATAGATAGATAGACTTTCATTTCTTTTCACATCATGTCGCACTTTTATAATATCGGTATTCGATATCGGATGCTGAGTATGAATTATCATGCAACTATAGTTACGACCAATCTCGATCTCAGACATTTATATTCATGATGATAATATTGTTACAGGAATACATGATACGTACTTCACTCGAAGGCATTGTCGGTTCGATAGTAGCTATGATGGTGAACCTTCAGCTTCCTCTAATCCCCTTTCTTAGCCTTTTTGGCTTTGGGTTTCTCCGCATCACTCCCACTACCACTATCCTTCTTGGCCCTCTTGGCTTGTTTTCTCTTCAGCTCCTCCATCATCGGATCACTCGCATCGGATGCCATACCACTCTCATCTTCGTCCGAGTCAGATTCGGAGGGTGATCCTCCATCAGAAGATTCAGATTGGAAATCTTCGTCATCTATTTGACCCAAACACGATTCCAATCAGCAACCATATCAGAAATCATACCGATTTCAAGTGTCTCTCAAGGCGACTCACCAGACTCATCATCGTCATCCTGTACCGAAGGCTTAGCCTTCTTCCCTCCTTTATCTTTCTTACTCTTCTTTCCTGAATCTTCATCTTCCGAAGCGATCGATTCCATCTCTTCGTCCTCGTCACTGAGAGGCTCATCAATATCCATCACAGTCTCTTCCATCTCATTCAATAACTTGATATTCTTCTGCTTCAAGAATGCACTTATCGGTTGCACTTCTTCTTTACTTATAGCTGTGAACACATGATCGGCTACCTCCGTCTTGGATACAACTCGCATGTCGAATGTCTTTGCTGATGCAATACCTCCTCCAACACTATATCCACAGAAACTCAATCAGTAAGCTTGCTTACTCTAGAAAGTTTCGATGAAACAGAAAAGCTGATCAACTCACCGTGAGAAGGAAATACTTTCGGTCTTGGAGAAATCGATCAAAATAGGTTGTTTGGCGATGAAGATCAAACCTTTCTCCAAGAAATATAATTCTCCTTGAACAGCTTTTACGTTCGCTTTCAGACCGTTCAGACCTTGAGCCGTCCTGAAACTACCCGGTGGAGTGACCTTCTTTCCTGTTAGAGCTTTGAGTACTCTTGAGATCACTTGGAAAGTGGGTGCTTCGTATTTACGTTGCAAGTCGGGGTATTTGGCGAGTTCCTCACTATACCATTTGTCAGTATTATGTCCTCTGATTATAGGATATCAATGACGACTCACTCAGATAAATTCAACTCCGCATCAACCTCTTCGTCCTTGGGCCACTGAGCTACCAAGAATGGATATCGGGTTGCACCTTGTCTGATAGGAGGGTCTAAACCGAGTACGAGTTGAACATGTAGGTCATCGAGCTTGGGTAAAAGGAATATACGGTGAATGGAAGTGAAGGGAACTCGGTAATCTGTCGATTTACCAAGGAGACGAAGGGAGTCGGGATAGAATTCAAGGGAGAATCGACCTCTGTGAAGTGAAAGTACACGTGGTCAGTTCGATCATGGAACTCATAGATAGGGAACGGAGGTTATGGAAGGTGATTGAGGAGTGATTTTCACTCACCTTGGTGTGAGTACTAGGATATCTTCAAACACCACAATACTATCCCCTACCACCGCACCTATGTCCGCCTTTTCTTTGATCATATTATGGAAAGCGTCCGCCGCCGAAACTTCATTTCCATCCTCATCTAGATCCGTTTCTTCCCCATCTGATCCGGCGTCACTACCTTTAGACTTCATGCTTTTCCCTGGAATGTAGAATCTCATTTCGACCAGTTCGTCAGGTACCCTCTTAGATAGGTCTTTTGGATCGTGAGGGAATGGCGGGGGAGGGTTAAATTCCAAGGCAACTTCGTTCTTACCGGCGATATTGGAGTTACCGACGGTGGATAAAGGGATTTCGAAAGCTGTTTTGCCTTGCACTTGAAATGTGATATCGTTGCCTGATCGATCAATGTTGGTCAGCTGCCCACTGAGCGTTCTTCAATATGCCAATGTCTACGCCAACTGACCTTGTACCTGCGCTTTACCCCAATTCCACCCTTTCAAGCTCGTATCTCTAGTCTCCATCTTGATGTTGAAAAACTCATCGAGAGTCCTTTTGACTTTATCGTGATCCTGTAAGTTCACTCACTCATTAGCACATGGATCCTTGTTGTCCCTTCCCAATCAATTTGTCGCCACTCACTTCTCTCTTAAAGCCATCAAAGGTAATTCTCGGTTTCTCCGCTTGACGCATAGCTAATCTGAGCTGGAAATTCCTTGCGACTCTACAGTTTGATCATTTGAAGAGTGAGCTTGAGCCTTAATGCTGTATGATATACCTCCACCAGCTCACCTAAGCCAAGTAGCATGCCTGACATCATGACCACTGAACGTCGTAGGTGCTTCCTCACTCGCGTAGGTCTTCCAACCGAAACCAGCGGCGTTGAACCGTAACTCTGGAGGAACGACCAAAAACAGCACATCAATAAGATACACATATCGATTTCAATTCAAGAATGACCATTCTCCAATAGCTGAACTCACTTCCTATATCGGGACTATCGCCATGGAAGACTGTGACAGAGAATTTGTTCAGCGATGTGTCTTCCGCTGTCTGATCTTTGGTATGGCTCCTGGGAGCTGCGGACTCACTGTTTTCAAATGTCACTGTGGCCATCTTGCCAGTTGTGTATCCCGGTGTGCCTGCTGAAGGAGGCTTGTATGTGTTATACCAAAGAGAGAAGAGGGATCAATGGGACGGAAGAGATGGAAAAGTCTCTGTGATTTAATGTTGAACGATGCCTACTACGCGAAGGCTGACTGGCTCAAACGCGTCTGGGGACAACCGTGAGAAAGAAGCCAATGCTAATGCTCATTACGATCCGGGTATTAGCGGAATCAAGTTTGGGGCTGGTCGGACCTTACAGAACATGTTTGCATAACTTAAGGTAATTTTGACTTCTACTCTACACCGAGTCTCCTCTCTGGCAATTGCTCCTTCAGTCCTCACCCAAAACGCAGGTATCATTCTGCAGTACATACCCGATAGATCCATCGCACTTGTATGCGATACAACGACAATCGATGCAATCTATCGCAGGAGGGAGAATACCAGGCAGGGCATTGCAACTATGTTATACCATGTCATAGTTCAAATTACCTTCGGGTCAACAATAATCGATACTTACTCTTGACCAGTACCCGTGGTGCCGTTAGTTGGATGACATTGGTCTTGTACATAGACACCATGGACACATCCACCACACGAGTCGACCTCAGCATTGGTATCGATACACTACTCATCCGAACAAGCGTATTGATGAACATTCAGAGGTCACCACCTAACAAGGTATTTACTCACCTCATAACCTGTGCCACCACCATCGGGGGTGTTACAAGCGGTCAATCCCTCAGGGCATACTTCCTGTCGTTTGTCATTCGCTGATCTTCTGATTTTCCTTCTGGCGAGAGCACTGGGTCCAATACTGAAATATCTATAAACTCGCCAATTGTTTGGCTCATTATTACAATCCACTATATCCTCAGAGCTGTAAGGAGGAATCTCGTATGATCCACCACATCGACAATGGATGGTACTGTTAGGAGCGATATTGGTGATTATCCAATTATTCGAAAAGCAGTTTCCAATACATTCATCGAAAATGTCAACATAGAATTCTTGGAACTTCGACGCGCAGACGGAGGAAAAACATCCATCAAAGGTGAAGATCGATTCGGCTTGGTATGCCTGTAGAATATCACAACGCCACAGAATCAATTAGCTCAACTTTAGACGAGCCGTTGATTTGCTGTGTTATGGAACTAAGGTTGTCCCACCTCGTAAACATCGCTGCTCGCACAGGATGCGTAATCGCCATTGGGAGGAGGCGTAGTTGAGCAATAGCAGTTGATAGAAATCAATGACGAAGGCAGAAAGAACCCATACCATCTTTCATGAGTCGGGATGGGAACATCACATTGCCTCTAGGATCACAGGCATAATTAGTCAGGCGACTTCTTACTGCATTTTCTGTCGTATCCATCCTTGACCTTAGGAATGAACTTACAGCTCAATCGACACCATCCATAGCTGGAGTAGGAAGTAAGGCACCTGGTGGCGGTCCATTGGGTGGGAGAGTGAAACATCCTAAGCTGACTGGGCTTTAAGCATGGACGAGTATGACCAAAGTCAACAATGCGCAAGCACCAGTAATGATGGTGGACATGGTGTTCTATTGGTAGACTTGCTAGAAACTGAATTGTGAGCACAAAGTGGGTCTGGTACTTGACAATGTCATCAGACGATGCTTCTAATGAGCAAGCTAGTATAATATCTGTAGGTCGTTATCGAGCGCCCGAACCCTCAATCAGAACCGGACACAGATGAGAGGATCGACCATCCTCGCTTAAACGAGTATGGCATACTGTGCATAGCGTTTTTGTCATTCGCACAGTGTATTCAGACCGGACGATCGGGCAGATCAGCGTACTGCTGACGGATCGTCCATCAACAAAGTATCGCCGACTCGCCTCGAGGTCCGTTGCTGTCGAGTCTAGTTATATGAACTTGAATGTAAAATCAAAACGATCGTACAGGCACTGAGGGATCGTTAAACATGGATGCAGGTGCGTATATGGAGAGTACGTATACTTCACGAGTGATGCGTAACGAGTAAACGATCATTACGGCATGTATCACTTCGATGTAAACATGTGTTTATGTGAATTCCTTTCACTGCAGATCACGATGAGATTCATATACCTAACTGATGTATATTAAGCTCGACTCGCTTGTCCTCGCAATCAAGCGCTCCATGGGCCCTCTCCCTTCCCTCATTGATAAAATGGCCAGCTTCAGCACTCTCATCCTCATACATTTATTCGCGTGGTTTCCCATCTGCCTCGCTCAGCATACGGCGTGGATAGGATGCTACTCTGTCCCTGCACAGCCCATTAACGGTGTATCTATCTCCAGCTCGAACACATGGACTCCACAAGGATGTACTGTGAGTTGAATCGTCTTTCTGCCCTCGGCGAAACAATGGATGTGAAGTGACCAGCTTGGGTTGAGTAGAATGAATGTCGAGGATTGCCCCAATATGGGTTCGCCCCCGTGACCTACGCTTTCTTTTCGCCTGTTCAGGAGATTGGTGACCCAATAACTACCCATTGCTTATGCACCAACAGCCCTCCAGAGAATAGGGGATATAACGGTCCGAGTGACCCGCAAGATTGTCAGAATGATAATGACTATTCCGTGAGTTTTGGTAACTTGATCTCCAATATATAAGCCTTGACTAGCACATGCACCATGTACAAGCAGAAAGTGTAACGAGCAATTCAAATCTGTATCTTCGATCGCTAACGATACTCGTCTTTTCATTTTCAAAGGCATCTCTGGTCGATACGACCGTTCAATTTCAAGGCTGTTGGGCATCCTACGATCCCTCAGTGGTGATCTATGACCAATTAGTCAATACCTACTCACAATGTATCGAAGGGTGCTCAAGCTCTCGATGGATAGCGGTGGATCACTGGACTACAGATACTCAGATTCGATGCCTATGCTCACCCTTCAATTTCCACGGTAATGAAGACGCGGTACCGTGCGACGACACTTCCAACAAATACATGTTCTACACCAATGATGTGAGCGTGCAACCTTCTGCTAGAGCCGAGAAACGAAGACAGGAGTGACTGCAGCGAGAGACATGAGACACTGGACGATATGATACTTGACTCCCGATCTCACATCGATTGTAGACTATTTATGCTATGCAAGATAATTACTGTATGCCTTGAACACTCGCAAGTGCAGTAATCATCCTTTTGTGCCTGAGCTGCATTCAGGTTTAGGTGCTTAAGCGCCTTTCGCGATGTTCGGACCGGGTGCCAGTAGGAGATCCCGAACTGCCCAATGAAAAACGAATAATTTAAGCTTAATCACCCCACCCAACGAGTGAAAAACCAAAAACAAACCCAAAAAAAAAAGAGGTTGCGGGCTCGTAGCGTACAATGATGAACCCAGACCTTGCCTCAAAGGTCACAAGGTTGTTGTCGTACAAATGCAAGGTAAAGGAGGAAACGAACCTCATCTAGCAGTTTCTTCTTTCAACCCTTTCTCTTCTTTTTCATCTTGAGAATATTGGTTCGCCTCCATTAGTTCCTGGACTTTACCAAGATGGACGTCCCTGTAGATGTAACGCCCGACAACAAGGTCCAAGATATACAAGTGGACCGACAAGTGAACCACCGCGCACTCTCTTCGGCGCTGAGGAAGTTAGACATGTTCTTGCTTCCCATCGCTACCATAGCCTACTTCCTCAACTTCTTAGACAGAAGTAACATCGGAAATGCAAAGGCAGCAGGTCTACAGACGGATTTGAAATTGACCAATAGGCAATATTCAATCGCTCTGACGGTCACTTATGTTCCGTATATCGTTGCGGAGCTGCCTCTCACTTTGGCTATGAAAAGAGTGTGAGTGCGCCTCTCCCAGCAATCCACCATATTACCATAGTGCGGAGCTGATTCGGGAGATATATATATATGATCGTAGTGGTCCGCATATCCTCATACCCACATTGGTAGTCTCCTGGGGACTAGTCACGCTTTTCCAAGGTTTCGTACATAGTTATGGAGGGTTAATAGCAGCTCGATTCTTCCTGGGTTTGACGGAAGGTGCAATTTTACCTGTAAGTCACTAACTTCCCTTCCCCTCATCAGGCGAGCTTGTGATTGCGTACCGACATATTGCTATACCGCAGGGTCTGGTAACCTACCTATCATCATTCTACCACCGACAAGTACTGGGCAAACGGCTAGCATTCTTCTTTTCGGCTACTTCGTTAGCTGGAGCATTCTCAGGACTGCTGGCGTCAGCTATATTAAACATGGAAGGTGTATCAGGAAAAAGAGGTTGGCAATGGATTTTCATCCTGTGAGTTTATAGCAAATTTACCTAATCGACTGCACATACATGGGACGAACAATATATTGACTCGCCTTGAGCTGTGTTTAGCGAAGGACTTTTGACAGTTGTATGCGGAGCCATCACATTCTTTATCCTTCCCCGAGACTTATCGACCGCACGATACCTCACGATTGAAGAACGAGATACTTTGAGATTAGCTCATGAGATTGACGGGGGAGCTACAGCTGCTCATGAGAGGTTCTCGTTCAGACATATGGTGCAAGCTATGAGATCACCTCAGCTATGGATGGTATTCGCGATGTTTTTCGGTAACGGAGGTGAGCAAGACCATCAACTAAATGACAATACATCCCAGCGTATATGCTTATATTTATCATTCTTCGTCAGTTACTCTTTACTCTCTAGCATACTTCGCGCCTAGTAAGTCCAACAATCCAACTCTGCATATCCTCAGCACTACTTTCGCTTAGACCTCAGCTGACATTCAAACATGAATTCCAGCTATCGTTCAGGGATTAGGTTACAGAGGAATATCGATCCAACTTCACTCTGTACCTCCATACGCCTGTTCAGCCTTCGTTGCCGTCGTCGCATGCTACATGAGTGATCGACTCAGACATCGAGGTTCATTCATCGTCGGTGCCAGTATAATATCAATCACTGGATACGCCATGTTCCTAGGTTCAACTAATCATCATACTTTATACGGATCACTGTTCCTCCAAGTAATTGGGGCATACACCATGGCTCCGTTGTTGTCGACTTGGATGCCTAACAATCTGGCTCCGTACTATACTAGAGTCACTGGCATTGCCTTTGGGTTCATATCTACCAATTCAGGTGGTATTCTGTCAACGTGAGTGGTCATAACTACAACAAAGAAACAAGGTAATACTAAATGACGACGGTTTTCACCATACTCTTAGCTGGCTGTTCCCCACGACGGATGCACCGAGATACAAGAAAGCCACATGGACAGCTATGGGCTTGAGTATCTCCATCGCCGTTCTGGCAATCATGAACTCTATCTTCTTGGCTATACAGAACAAGAACAGAGGGACAGTCCCGACTGTTCAGGAGAACCTGGAGGACTCCGTGGATTCCTTAGATGATCTGGGAGATAAGGATCCTCGATTCCGCTATATCACGTAGTGGGATGAACGGAAAAAATCTTGAGTGCAACAGGGTGACAAATTGGGATGCTGAAACATTCAAAATTTGGAAACCGAAATCATTCTGTATATAGGGTTACAATAGGAAAACAATGCATCGGAACTTCCTCATTTAATTACGCACTCTTCTCCGACCAATGACCAAAAAATCCATTTCATACTTCAAGTCTCAACTGCCAGCTAATCGACCTCGCATGTCGCCCTCACCTTCTAACGCGTCACTACGTATTTTTTTTCACAATTGTCCGTATCGGAGTCTGCGTACACGGATACGAGGAATGGTGCACCATGAAGAGAAAACTTCATCAGTACCGTAGGTACCCTTCGTGAGATGGCATAATTAACTCATCTAACCATAAACTCTCTTGGCCCATTCTGACACAGTTTCAGGTTTTCTACCCAACAAGTCCTCCAGAAGAGGATCAACCTTATTGAATCCACCTTGTGTACTAGCTTTGTAAATACCCAAGATAGCATTCGCTACAAATTCCGGAAGACCACATTTCACCGTATTCTCAAGGAACTGCTCATCGGAAATGACCACTCTGTTTATTGCTTTTCCAGTAACTTGAGATAAGGCTTCTGCTATACCTTGGAAATCTACCGCGTCAGACGCTGTCAGTGGTACTAAATTTCCTCTATCTTTAGGTAATTTGGATTCGTCGGTAAGGAGGATGGCAGTAGCTTCGGCGAGATCTTTGTGGGCAGTCCATGAAGTAGGTCCATCTTCCGGAGCGTAAATAGCGCCTGACTCGATGGGGTTATTGAGCATCATAGGTAATCCCTCGTTGTAAAACCCATTTCGGAGTGAATACCATTGTAAACCTGATTCTGAGATATATTCTTCAGTTTCAGCATGGTGCTGACAAGCTAAGAAAGGAGAATTGAGATCCGCTCCGATGTGACTTGTATAGAAGATGGTCTTGATTCCTACTTCCTTAGCTACATCAATAGCCGTTTTGTGTTGTTTAACGGCGTTTTCGAAATTATCGACTGAAACCAGTAAGAGTTTCTCACCGCCCTTGAAAGCTTCGCGGAGCGATGAGGGGTCATCGAAAGTCGCCTGAGCGACTCTGACGCCCTGTTCAGCGAGGTGAGAGGCCTTGGTCGAGTCTCGTACACTGACGGCGAGCTGGGAAGGTGAGACTCGAGTGAGAAGGTTCTGAGAGGATGAGTATACGATCTAGAGGATGTGGTGTCGAGAAACAGAGTGTGGATGATATTTGAAGAGAGAGGACTTGTCGACGAAAGTACTGTATTTATATCTTTCGAACGAGGTCGAGTGGTGACACCTCCTTTTCGGTGATCGGCGAGTAACCGTGACTGATCGCCGTATCAATCCATATCATACGAGTATCGTAATCTTATGAGCTTAGCCGACGGTCTTCCCTTCCGATACCAATAGTCGATGGTACTTTGAGCTACTGTAACTTCTAACATGCTTGTCCATGTAAAATGCAAGTCGAGATGTCATCTGCAAGCGTTCGGCTTCCAGACTCAGTTCATGGTGCGAATGGCAGATCAAAGGATATTACTTTGTGATACGCGAGTGGTGACACTATCTGTTTACGTATATTCCTTGATCGCACCTTCCATCGCCCCTTCCTTTGAGTCTTGGTCGTTGGAGGTCCTCCATGTACTAGAGTTAGCAAGCCTATCAGGATACAAATATGGGGAGAAGTGCATGTGTGATACAATTATTGCCACCGACTATCCCAAATATCACATCATTCCCGCAATCACAACTTCGCACAACATCGATAATCGGATACGCTGTGGCTTTCCAAAACATTCACCCAATACTTTCTATTCTCGTACTGTAACACAAGGCTTATTCCCAGACTAAATATCATGCCCTTAGGAGCTTTCGCTTCGTCTCTATCGGGTGGTTTCGGTGGTGGACCAGGTTTCATGCCGATGCCATCATCTCATATGAACCCTTCTTCGTGGTATAGCGGGACCAGTTCGTATGGTCAGCCTCGACCCCATCCTTTTTTCCAATACCAGAACCAGCAACAACAGCCACCATGGAATCAATCATATTCTCAACCTTGGCAATCTCAGTACCCCTCTGATTGGTCCGCGCCTCCTCCATGGTCAGGATACGGATATGCGAACGAATACCAAGATCAATCCAACTCATATTGGTACAATGGGGATGGAGCATACCCACCAGAGGAATCAATTCAATCGGAATCCCCCACAAGGGGAGCTGGCACACCCGTCTCCGAAGAGCCTACCCTCCTGAACAACCCAGTATGGGACCCCTCTTCGGCCTGGACAGGAAGTTCCACGGTCCAAGGCTCTTTCATGGAGTACTGCCAAGAAGCCTACAGAGTAAAATCAGCTTCGAAAGCGGACTCCAGCAGGATCAGAGAAAAGATCGAACAGGCTATATCGGAGAATAATCATCAGATGGTCGAAGAATACAACGCGCTTGCACGGAGTTTTCGTGACATCACTGCGTCTTTACCGGAACATGTGAAAGGCGATTTAGGTGTGACTCAATTCAGCGAGTTGCTCAAAGACTTGGGACAGAGCATACAGAGCTCAACCGGACTTGCAACTGAGCTAACGCAGAAGACACAAAAGGAAGTAGATGACCTGGAGAGCATGCTGGAGCTGAGTGAGATGATGGCTCAGTTCAGAGGTCCGGAGACGAAAGGATTGGATGTCAGGACCGCGAAAGGGTTATTTGGGAAATATGGATCTCGGGTTAAAGCTGATTAGAATGGTATGTAGCATTTTTTCACTCTCAGCTAATGGGAAACTCACTTTGTTGATGACCGGCATTTTTCATTTCCCTCTCTTTACACAAATCGCGCATTATTGTGGTTGCCGACCTATGACTGATTGATCATTCCTAACAGATGAAGCTATCCAGTCGCCCTTTGAAGTATATCTTCAGTCCCGATATCAGAACGCTCCTGACGACGAGCCCATCTCATTTTACACCACCGATCCACGAACCCAAACTCCTACACCAGATACGGCCGCTACCGAGACAGGCACTGGAACTGGCACTGGAAGACGTACCAATATCTTCGCTGGTGCCAGCGCAGGTAATCCATTCGCTCAATGGTCCAATCTATTCGGATTCGGTAACGGATTCAACAATTACAACACAGGTAATCCCTTCGGATACGGTAGTCAATACCAAAATACCGCCGCTCAGATCCCCACCCTTTCGGCTCTATTCTCAAATTTGTATAATCGATCGCAAAACCAGAATCTGAATAGTCCATACGGTGGTCCGGGCGTATCGTTCGGGCCAGGTAGCTTTGCTAATCTCAATCGATTTGGCGCCTTGTAAACCCAGTGCATGTCTTCTGGAGGCGTGATAAGGGAAGGGAAGCGCTAATTGAGGATCGTTTACTGTCTTGTTTCAGAAGCCAAGTTGTGCGTATCGTCCTAACATACCCTCCACCGTATGTCTGTATGTAATTAGTTTTGTGCACCGTTTACACCCTTCTTCCAGCTCCACCATCCACTCATCTAACTTCGCTCATAAGAGGATAGCCTTCAGTGCCTCTTTCTCCAGACTGCTAGTCTCTCTCCACCTTTAGCTCCACTAGTCCTCATCTCGTCCGATGGCACTTCTCGGTCCCACAACATCTCCCAGTGTCCATCCAGTAGCTCATGGTATTTCTCGACCGTCAACGGCCATGGCGGAGGTTCATTGCTGACGGGTGGAAGGGGATACATAAGTGTGATGAGTCGAGCGTTAGAGTTACTCAACTTGTTGAGTTGAGAGGCCCAAGAGTGATGCAAAGCCGGAGGTATGGCACATAGGAAGCTGTCCTCATCTTTTCAGCAGAGGCATTGTTAGTGAATACTTACGGGAGGTGGACTTACGTGTAATCATATATCAAGTCATACTCCTCCTGTAGTTGATAATTGAAGAAGTCGGCACATACGACCTGAGTTGATCCGCTCGTTGATGGTTGTTTGCTAAGCCACCTGCAAAATCACCTTATTATTCCGCAATCTGTTTCGACAATCGGCCAGATTCGGATCACCATAGTTGAGGACGGAAGTCTACACTCACTCTCTAGCCTTTTCCACACCTGTCGGAGCCAGATCCAGTCCAACAGCATCTAAGCCTCTCGAAGCGAAAGTATACACATCATAACCCTAATAAGCAATGTCATTAGCTCGTGTCGGTTACGACATGGTACGATAGGTAACACTCACAGTCCCACAACCAGGTACCAGCGCCTTGCCCTTTTTCGGTATACCCAGTTCGTCTGTTAAATCCGATCCCAACAGCGATACGAGTGATAGATGTGAATGCGATTGATCCCAGCCTGTTCTACCTTCTTTCCTACATGCGATCCAAGAGCGATACAACATATGATCAGCGTCACTATGCTCGGTTGTCCGTCGCTCGTATCGTTTTTGGTGGTATGCCTACTCACCACCTTTCTTCCCATGCATTATCGACTGTTTTGTTTGCCATCGTAGCACAGCTGGAATTATGTATATCAATTCCAATCAGGAAGTGGTAAAATACTTGGAAGACCACGAACAAAAGCATTGTTCAATACATTCGAGGCATGTCGTCTTCGACCCGAAGCCGAAGCCGGAAGTGCGCCCCGGAAATCTCGGCATGTTAGTCATCCTTGATGGGATGAGATGTGGAGAGAGGGTCCTATTCAAAATGACGTTGCTGACGACTGACAGAGTATCAAACACCTTGTGTAATATGATACGATGTGTGTCTAGTCAGTGTTCGATCGTGTTATAAGTTGCGCATCTTGTCAACCCAATAGTATCCCACGATTCGGATAACTCATTCTGCAGTCGGATCATACTGATATCGCGATCTCAACATGTCAGATGTTACTAGCTCCAACCCGAACACCATCACCGGATCCTGCAATTGCGGTTCCATCAAAATCACCATCCCAAGATCTGATCAGATGGTATTATGTCGTGAGTCATTCGCCATACATGCCATACCGACCCATATCTGATTGAGAAATGTCTGTGGGATATAGATTGTACAAGCTGTAGGAAATCCGGTGGATCGATGTAAGTCGCCGATCGTATCAAGTGTCACTCCCATCCCGACTGGAGAATGAGTATGAGCTTACAATCATGACAGGGCTTCCTCGAATTTCTCTATCCCAACAAAAGATCTGATCGTAGAAGGGTCAGAACCCAAACAGTACAAAAACAAAGGAACCTCGGGCGGTGAAGTTACGAGGAATTTCTGTGGGGAATGCGGACCGTACGTTCTCTCTTCTACTCTTCGTCTGACAAATTGGTAGGATCGTTGAAAGACAGCAAAGGGGAGGTCCTTTAATGTCATTTCAGTTGGGGCTGAATGTCAACAGTTGAAAGCAGAAGATGCTGGTCTGAACAGGTCAGAGCGTTAGGATGACGATTGAGAGAGGGTCTGACAACGGCGATATCGCTCTTGGCGTGCGAAACTGTCATCCATGCATGTTGGGATGACGGAATATTGGGTGCAGGGTGAGAGGGGTGCAGTAGCAGTGCATTTTATGTTTTAAATTCGGCTAATCTCAGAATACCCTCAACAGACCTCTATGGACGGCCGTAGCAGACCCTTCCAGCGTATTCGTCAAAGGTGGTAAGCTACCTTAATCTATATCTGTGCTATGACGAATTGCACTGACGTTGATGCATAGGCCTATTCGATCCTCATACGGTCCCTCAGCCAAACGCTCACCTTTTCGGTGAGGAAATGGAAGATTGGGAGATCGTCCAAGAAGGTGCAGAGAGGCTTGAGACTCAGTAGATGGAGAAATGCCAAAAGCGTGGGGTAGGGAATACTATCGTAAGAGAGGAGCGTTCGTACAAGGGTAAAGTCGATTACTGTCACATACTTGCATGGAAAGTACACAATGATACACGACATTCTCCTGTCTACAGATTAATACTCTGAATTAACATATCGTCCTCGATACTCTCATACTACCTGATGATTCAATCAGTCTCATCACTATATGCCATATCGTTATCGCTAACCAACTCATCCACCTCTTGATCATCTCTCCTTTCTCGATCTTCTAATTTTGCAGTCTCTTCCGCACCATCATCATGTCCGTTCCCGACGCGGTTATCGGTCGTAGCTTCAGTAGCGAAAAGACTAACATCAGTCTCTTCCAGCATATCCTCCACTTTCATTCGGACATTTTCGATATCTGGATCGATTGCCCATCCCAGGAATCTGGCAGCTAACATTTCATTGGCTTTTAATTCAGCCTCTTCAGCAGGAGAAATATGGGTATTCTGAATCTTGTGAAGTTCAAATTTCGATACACATTCCCTGTGAACAGAGATCTACTGTATTAGTGCAAGGCAGAAACAGTTTAAGTCTGGCTTCAGAAAACTGAATAACTCACGTCACGAATATAGCTCGGTCCACTATTTCCTTTGGGATGTTGTGCTGCAAAGCGCATTCGGCAGCGTAGGAGGAATGGCTCGATCCAGGAGCCAGCCTATTGCACTCCCATTCTTCAGCTGAATCGTCCTCACAAGGCAGAAAGACCTCAAGGTAGGCGACTCACTTGAAGAGGAAATGCAACTCATTAGCAGCACCCATGATTGTCTTCATATGAGCGAAGAGCACCCCAGAGTCTTCCTTGATGAAACGTTGAGTGATCAATTCGCTGCAACATAAACGTCAGAAGATATGATCACGAAATTGGGAAAATGCTGTTTCAGAATATATATCACTCACTGGAAATGGGTAAGTACGACTGTTTTTGGACAAGGTCCAGCTTGGAGACAGTCGATCACACCGGCCAACAGACCAGCTCCGTCCCAAGTGATAGTACCTGGAGCCATTCTGAATAAGCTTGTCTGTGGCTTGTAGGGATGCATGCTCTGACAAACTCACCTTTACCAAACTCATCAAGGATAATAAGCGATTTCTCAGTAGCTCCTCGCAGGGCTTGCGAAACCTGACCCAGGTCAATCATGAAAGCCGAAGCGTGCTGATTGGTTTGGCGATCAGCTGCTGTGGTCATGGTTGCGAAAGTAAAAGCGCTGACCTTGGAGGATGATTCTTTGGTCTGTAAACGAGTGAATACTACGATTCGGGGATGTCCATCAGCTTCACGGATGCGCTTGAGTAACAACGTGTAGCTTACTTTTATCACAGATCCCTATTTCAGCTTGTTCGGCAGGAACAAAGCTTCCCATCTGAGCCATGAATACGATCAGGGCGACCTATCATCCAAGTCCAAATTCAGCTTTTCTAAGCTTATATATAGGTGCAGAATTGCAGACTTACTTGTTTACCATACGCTGATTTCCCGGAACCGTTTGCACCAGTGACAATCATCTAAAATTATAGTCTAATCACTTGATGTCCATAGCCAGAAAGATATCAGGGAGCTTACCATATTATGATTGTCACCATATTTGCCGCCTGCTAAGATTATATCATTAGCTACATATGTATGACAGACCTGATCGTAGAGGATATGTCGTCCACCCTTGATCTTGAGGGAATTATCGTTGGTCATATGCGGTCGACGGAGATCAAATTGATGAACTGCTTTAGCAAGGGCCAACAAGCTGCGAATACAGCTGTCATTCAGCAATGATTCACCATGTCATGATATACATCATTCCGTTAGCCTTTCGTCAGGCCAAGCTTACCAATCCAGTTCTGAGATTACATCCACGGCAGCTAAGATCATCGGTTCTCGCTCTTGCAATTTTTCCGTAAGGTCTTGTACAATGTCGATTTCCAAATCTGATCGTCAAAGTGAAACGGTCAGATCAACACTTCATCGCAGACAGTAGTACTACCCACTGGTCATGGCCACATAGATATCTCCATAATGCGCGTCGAGATCACGCATGTGTTGATTCTTGTAATAATGCTTGTCGGTAGTGCTGAACTGGAATCACGGTAACACATCAGCTTCTTCGAAGACTTCCACATGAAAAGGGCTGTATTCTTTACTCACTCGAGCTTCCCAGTCTGATATCTTGGGAGGTGACGATTCCTCTTCCGTGTGTATAACAGCATGAAACCCAATTTGCGGGAGATAGATGACATTGAAGTCTCTGGCGGTTCCTAGAGGTATCTCCCCATGTATCATACGTGCCACTTCAGACTAGAACACAATAGTCTCTGGTAGTCAGATTGACACGAGAGATTGGCTTTCGTCGATCTAAAAACAACAGCTCACCAAAAATCCATCCAGTTCTAGGGGGAAATATTACATCAGAATAGATTAGGTTGACGGTTGAGGCATGGAGGTGTGTCCGACCTACTAGCATAGACCTCCTTCATCTCATCGAGCTCAACGCTGACACCGACTTTGACCGCCATACGACTTTGGGCTCTCGAGGTGTCCCAATCGATCTGGGGACAGTATAATCAATCAGCAGGCTTTCGTCACTAATCTAACATTAGTATCAAACGCAACTGACACATTGATTGACCGTCGCCCTTAAGGTTTCAATTTCCAAAGAAATATTGCCTCGGGCCTAGCATTTACTGTCAGCCCCCACATTTTACTTGGAAGATTAATGCATACCTTTCGAATGATTTCCACCGGTTGAGGCCAAGGTAGACCGATGAGATTCGTTCTCACTTCTACTATGGCTTCGAAAGACTGTGCGTTATTCAGTGTATGAACTACACTGTGGTTCAGACAAGGGCCCTCATCACGTACTTCGATCAAATGACGCCAATCCATGAATTTGGCGGTCCCATTCCTCATCTTGTGTAATATATAAGGTATGTTCTTGATCTTTTTCAGTAATCTGATCAGCGTATCGGTGATAGGGGAGTTGTGATTGGCGGTGAACACGGAGATGGCCTCATGTCGAGATTCGATCTGGCTCAGACTTGCTAAAGGTCGGAGATGCCAGGTGTGGAAGAGCTTCTTGCCGAGTGGGGTTACGCATGTGTCAAGTAAGCCTATATGGTGAATTGTCTCTTAGTTCAGCTGAAGTATTCGCCTGTTATTGCATTCGAAATCATACTCACCAAATACTGAGAGAGCTTGTTTGTGGTTCCTTGCATGCATATATGCGTGAGCTTCCACATCGAAGATCGCGAGTGAGCTGCAGTTATCAGATCGTCAGCTATCAGTATTCTGCAATTTTCTCGAACAAGCAGTTCACTCACGTCAAGGCGTCTTTGTTAATCTGTAGGTGCTGTTCCCTTATCATATATTCCTTTCAGATGATACCCTATGTGTTATCCAGAAAGAGAAATTATGACACTCACAGCTCCATACTTTCCAAGCTATTCAACTCGAAATAATGTCGTCCAACTGCTTCGGAATTATTATCTTCTGCCATAGCACTTTGCTTGACTTGGTTGATAAGTATACCAGTAGCGACTACCTATCTCACCTTGGTCCATCAGCCAGATCCCCTGCCTAGCTTAGTTCGGGTAAAATAGACTCACAGCCAAAGGAGCATCGATATTGACCCAACAACCAAGTTTGGTCAAACCCAGTCTGTACTCTTGCGCATCATTACTTTCGTACCCATAATTTACCACAGGCTGGTCCGAGGTTGTATTGGTGGATGCGGAAGAAGGCAGAGGTCGAGTAGATTGAACGATAGAAGTTTGATTGGGAAGTCGAACACAGGCCAGTGTGGCTATAGCAGCAGAGTGTTTGCATTGTTTATACGAAAGTATGTTCAGTCGAGTTGAAGCGACCTCGGGATCCGACCTTTTGAGTGGGTTCTCTTCGTCTATGTCAATATCGTGGAGAGATCAACACCTGAATGAGCTCTATTTGAGTGTACTGACCCCATGCAGCAATCTTATCAGTCAACGTTTGAGCCGTTCTGCTACTCATCACAATCTGATCAGGTTGAACCTGTTCGATCACTGAGATGTATCTGATTCAGCCAGTGTACTCTTTATAGATGTGCCATGCTTACTCACCTAACATAGCCAAATCCCATCCCGAAGTGTCTTTGGTATCCTCCAATACTTCGATCTTCCTCTTCACTGGGTCATACCATGCAGCTGCGAGATCATCAAGGTAAGGCGCATGGACAACAAGGACCTGCAGTCGGAAAAAAACGTCAAGGGGATGAGACCATAAATGGAAATCGTGATGAGGAAGTTTAGGTAGAATGAGAAAGGTGTTCGATGGGAGAGAAGTCTCACGTCAGCCATTAAAACTATTTCTACCTGTGTAATTAGCACTCACTCTAGGGCACTCCCTCTTCCCTCCGTCTTCCTGACTATCCATAATTTCCCTATCTTCCACCTCTTCTCCTTGTCCATCCAGCTGTTGAGCGTTATCATTCACTCCATTCCACCTATCCAACAGCCCGGATATATTTCCGTCAGAAGCTACTCCACCTTCTTGGTTGAGAAATACCTTCGGATCAACTACCCGCGTAGTAGAGATCTCATATCGCTTGACAGTACGGTAAGGGAGATCGTATGCTTCAATTTGAGGATCTTCTTCAGAAGAATCAAAGAGAGGTTGAGCTTGGTCGAAATGGGTCTCACTGTATATCTTTTCCGTTTGAGAATATTGGTTTTGTCCATGATCATGTTCCCGTTGTGAGTGGTCATGATATTGCTGATCTTGAGATCCCGTTTGATTCGGCTGTTGATAAGTGTGGATGTCTTGTTGATAAGACTGATCATAAGGGATATCCTGAGGTTGACCTCCGCTATACGGAGGTCGAGATAGAGTCGTATCATCGTAACTTTCGGGGACGTGATCGTCTTGCCAATAACTTTGCTGGATGCTTTCAGCAGAGTGAATGGGTTGGTGGGAGTACGATGATGATGGATATACATGATGATCTGGAGAATGGTTACTAATTCTGAACTTGACTCGTCGGGAGGTATCACTTTCCTCTTGGAAGCTCAGAGTGGGCGAATACGTTTGAGTGTGACCATCGTCATTGATGTAGTTGTATTCGTAAGCGGTGTCTGATGACGAGGGTGGTCGTTTGGGTGGACGTTGCATCTTACTGTGGGTTTGTGGAGCACAGGTCACTCGGCTGCTGATGAAGAGATCAGAGATTGGGAGAGAAAGAAGAACAGAAAAGGGACAAGGAAAGAGAGAAGGAGATGGTCAATGTTGGGTGATTGAATGGTGGACCTCCTCCACTCTCAGTAGGATGGTCAGCTTTCCCACGGTAGTACGTAACATATCGTATGTCATACAGTGGAATTATAAAATAATTATAAAATGCATAGATCGGACAATCTATATCTGTTTCGTCCTTCTCTACCGATGATGGTGTTTATAGAGAGATGAGTAGATGAGAACGACGATGAGGTATTGAATCATAACAATAGGAAGCAAAGCGAAATATGAGAGAAACAATGATACAATCTGTTTTTATACTTCGATCAGTTTTAACCACTGGGTGAAAATTGTAAAGATGAAAAATGAAGAAGAGAAACCCCAAGATTTCATGTCAATAATATATCACGTCTATCCATAACACTGCTTTTGTAAAAGCAGAAAAACAACTTCCACATCTATCGTTGTTTCAGTTCCGTTCGCATTTAATTCCTGAGGATCAATCAGGAAGCGGCTTGGGCTTCATTCGTGTTTGAACTCGCATTCAGGACCACCAACCCATCAGTATTCCTATCTGCACTGTTCACAACACCATTAGCGGCAGTGGCGAACCCGCTCAGCGAAGTTGACGATAACGGCGGCAAGTTCTCTATGCCAGGTGGTGGAGGAGGCAGGGCACTACCACTGCCATTCGTAGTGGTGAGCGGAGGCACGGGATCAGCTCCATTGGGTAATGGTACACCATTTGTTAGAGGTGATGAGGCTGGTCGGGTACTTTCAGTCGTAGTCGTGAGTGAGATATGTGATAATTCTTCTGATGGTGTGGCTCTAGATTCACAATCGAAGATCAGCCAAGAGATGACAACCATGTGACTTGACAACCTAAAGCAACCCACTTGCTGCGTTTCGAAGGTCCTTGACTAGATTCTTCACCCGTATCGCCCATTCCGACATCGGTTGAGCCCTGAAGTTGTTCAGATAAATCAGTCTCGATGCGGCTATCGAGAGGACGAGGCGTGCCAAACGGACTGTGATAACTCACATTCTGTTGACCTCGCTTGGTCTTCTTCTTGGACTTTGGCTGTCCATCGGGAAAACAATATGGGGGAAGATCCGATCTGTGACGGGGCCCAACGAGTACGGGTGATGGTGTCAACGATAGTAAAGAGAGAGAGAAGTCAGGTAAATTGATTTAGCCTCGTAACCTCATCAGGATCTCTCCTATTGCAAGAAAGTATACTTACCTTTTAGCAGGCCTGAGAATCACGCTCATTTCCATCTCATTGTACTTGTCCCAGCCCTGACATGCCGAGCAGAACCGTTTGGAAGGGTAAAACAAATTGAGCACTCTTGACCCCTGACCGTCTTCTGTAGTTTGAGGAGTGACATAATTAGCATATTACGAATGATCACGTCAAAAATGAGACCCGATGAACTGCTTCCCTATCATCCCGTACTCTGTATCCTTCATTTCTTCATGTCAGTCTGACAAATATGCAGACTGATGTACGCTGTTTTACAAATCACCACAGAAATATCGCAGATCTTCTCATCCAGTCCTAGCTCCCCTTTAAAGCATAGAATACAACGAAGGTGGTACTCACTAGGTTTCTTCTCGATCTCCAACCCAATGAAGAAATTCTTGGTCCAAATCTTCCTAGCTCCCGCGCCGGCATCATCTCCATTCTCTCCCTCCTTAAGCTGTACATCTTTTATGTCCTCTTCCTTCCTGTTCATCAACTCGGGCGAAACTTCACCCTGAGAAGCAGCTGCTTGCTCTTCCTCCGTGAGACAGTAGAAAACGTTGGATATACCGCCAACTTGCGGATGTGCAGTCAGGATGTTGTCTGTATTTTCCAGATCTTGCACTAGTGTACGAATTCGAGATTCTACCATACCGCTCCTACGACCAAGGACATTAATAATTCACAGATATTAGCACAGATCCATCGACTTGATTAGGTTCAAGTGATGGCCAAATCGAACAGGGCATGATAACCAGCTTGATAAACAAAACTCACCAATCCTTGATTCCCTCCGACGTAGAAGCAGAAGCCACTACATGAACATAGGTTTTATACATGCTGAAGAAATCGGCTCTTTCAAATAGACCCATCCAGCTTGATCCGGGATTCTTCAGTATCTCGTCGGTTATTTGCATTGCTACGGTGCATCAAAAGCAATAATCAATCAGTCAACCTGCATCAAATGACCCATCCAATAGGGACAAATTGTCATTGCGTTGGAGGTATATCACTCACCCCTCAACATCTCCTTCTTGATGATACTCATCGTACTAGCCGTGATGTTATGTGTGGAACACATAGATGGGTAAGCAGGAGTGATGACTGGCATTCTATGAGCCATATCTCTGCGGTCGAGCTGATTCAATAATACCCGCTGATCAGCATCATCGGGAATCAACTGATCGAGAGTTCACACATACCTTAGGATTCCAGACTGAATGTTGCATGTTAGAAGGACCAGTCTCTATCTTTTTCAAAATCACAGGTTGAGGCCAACTCCTTTTTTTAACAAAACGTCAACAATCAGCTCCAATTTACCCACATCATACTAGGTGAGGTACATCTGGACATACCATTGATAGTATATGGGAAAGAATTTCCCCACGATAGTTGCAGGAGCAGCAGTAGGGTACAGCTGACATATCCTAGCTGTCAATAACGCCCACGCTACACCACCTGGAAAACCCAGAACGTTGGAGTAAATACCACGACCTTAGTGATGAAAATAAAGAGAGGTCAGCTTCAGTAAGAGACAGGTGAATACGATGAGTACTCACGCTTAGCCCATAGTCTTATCGTACGCAACGCTGTACGGAAAGTAGCTACGTCTGGAACGAGATTCAGGATCATATCCGTTACACGAGGACCTATACGATGAGAAGATCTAGTCATCAGCTTTCAGTACTGCAAATCCAGGTGAGGACAGTGATCAACCATGAAAGGTCAGCCTAGTTTTGCTGACCAGCACACGAAACAAATCTTTCTGACTCTGTAACAAAAAAGTACAACCACCACAGCATGATAATGATAAAAGTTTCCCTTGAGAACCGGTACTGATATTACAACAAGACCCTACTCACCATTCAAACTCCTCTGCGAAGCATCATCTACTCCTCGTAATATCTCATCCTTTTCAATATCCAATTTATCTCCCGCTTCAGCTAAATTGACTCTAGCAAATAACAGATCCACTTCTACACCTGATATAACGGTCTTCATCACTGGCACGAAAGCCGATGGGACTGCCTGTGAACAGAAACCCAGATGCAAGGTTAGCAAAAGTCTTGATTCGGTCAAAAGAAAGGGAAAATCAGGTAAGACGGGAAGTGTCGATTCACATGGACAGTGTAATCTTAGTAATGAAGATCATATAACTCACGGATATTTCCGTGACTGCCGGCCAAGCTCTCAACATATCTTGAAATTCACCAAAGAAATGTTCCTTGTATATGTGTCGGGGACATACACAGATGGTATCAATATCTGATCCTGGTCCATGTACACCTAGTCTATATGTCATCAGGGTAGGATATTTCAGCGAGATGATCTATCTGATAACTTGAGTCCAGTCAAGTAAATATCATCGCTCGTCATGCATCAAGGAAAACAATGACGAAATGATCCTTGCACCCTCGCAACATTGTTCGATGATATATATCCTTCACCGGTTTATCCACTCCATCTCACCAATGAAGCACACCTGCTCTCGTCTCTGCCATCCTTCACGTTGCTCTTCATCAAGAATCTGAACGAGATATCTTTACTCACCTATAAGAACCAGAAGTATATATTCTCCCACCAGCTTCTGAAGCTACCTTTTCCGACATTCCAGATTTGATTGATACGTCATGTACGAATTTGGTGACTAGTTGAGCGATATTCGATAATAGTCGTTCTCTAAGGACGACCGACCAGTTCAATCCGTATAGAATGACCAAATGAGAACCGTTGAGTATCACATCATATCAGATTGTATGATTGGGAGAGACGGAACAAGCCTAACTCCACTCACCGGACTTTACGTTCTTGTTCTGATTCGAATTGGTTCAAAGACACAAGATCACCCATCAAAGCTATTTCGATATGGAAACAGAACATCAGTAAAGTCAGAATCTCAAACGTCACCTATACGCCCATTTATCCATACCATCCATCACTTATATAGCACCTCTCCCATTCGAAACATTTCAGAGAATGGTTTATTCTAACATAACCAATCTATTATGGTGTTCGAACTATCTGCTTCCCTCTGTCCTTCCTTTGCACCTATAGAGCTATGATGGCAAGACCCACTCACCCTCACTGGACTTGACATCATTCTCCTTAGGCGGATCAGTCGATATGGGCGGTGTGACTCCCAAATACCTAATGTCTTGTTGACTATTTCATATAATAATACATCCGTTAGATTATCTGGTCCTTTACCAAGAGAATAACGTATAATTTCAGATATAATATTCTGATACATACCCTGACATTATCGATCAGTCCTATGTTCTCCTTCTTGTCTAATGGTTGATGTATGATACACGTTCCCACTTCGATTCTATTGTATTTCTGAAACAGTCTTCCTGGATGTTGAACGAGGTTGTGTTGGGACTTGATTAAGGTATGACCGAATGATCTCTCTCTTTATCTTCTACTTGCTATGGTAGTGGAATGGCACTTATTCTTCGTTGTACTGTAGTTCCTCCTCTGGAAGGTTGTGGTTGATAATGTGATTCACGATGATCTAAATAACACTGGTACAGTTGGAGACAATAGAGGTACGAGCAGATCAAGATTGAAATGACAGTTGGTTGTAACCGGGTTGATTGAGGATACTGCCCCTTAAACAACCGTGGGAAAGCAACACACAGAGCACTCAGCCGTGAACGGCGATGTGGCACTACAACACTTGACTGGTCATCAATAATAGAACATGCATCCAGTGCTGCTATTTATATATCAATACGCTATAGAACATATCTTGTACCGCGAGAACAATATCGAAGAGAAACTGTGAGGTAAAGTGAACAAGGGGAAAAGGAGTCATAAAGACCAATTCGAGTTCAGAACGATATCATTATCATCTCCTATCGACGACTTTGAAAACGTCAAAGACCTCTAAGACGAAGCGACCTTCAAGCAATTTTGAACCTATTTCACCACAGCCACACTCATGAGCGCTATACACTTCGAAGCAATCAGAACAATGGAAATGTCCACTTACTTGAGTATTGCAATTCCCAACGGTCACATCACCTTTGTTCCCGGTCTTGTTGGCTTCGTTTTGACAGTTATTCAGTTGAACATAACATGATGCGTCAAGAGCATCAATCACGAAATTGTACGATTGATTACTTGTCACAAATCGACTTCCTGATTCTATCAACCGAATCTCATAATATGAGCCCTAAATCAGGACGAACATTTTCCTTGATGGACTTACGAGTTACTGCTGGAGCCGCGATACCACCTAACGCACCTGCAAATTTCTGAAGGTTGGTTCCGGATGATGAGGTGGTCGAAGGAGTGGCAATAGATGCGGATGAGGGTGCTCTGGAGCTTGATAACACAGTCAATGTGGAAGCTTTTGAGGAGGAAGCGGATGCTTTCGAAGTCGAGACCGTTTTTGAAGTGGCAGCAGCTGAAGCAGAAGATTTGGAGGTGACAAAGGAATAAGTTGAGGAGCCGATTTTGCTCGTACTCGTAGGTGCTTTACTGGTAGAGGAAAAGACACTCTTCGAAGTAGAAGCAACGATCGATGTAGATGCGGCTTTCGATGTAGATGAAGAAGTCGTGGTGCTGCTCGATTGACTGTGTAGTTGAGTTGTATCAGTCACATGCTCCGTAACTTCACTTGGTATATATACATTGCGCTCATTACTCGATCATATATACCTGTGTATACGATCGTATATACACATAAATGTATTACAGGTACTCATACTCATGTATCTCCAAAAAGATTCAACAGGGAATGAGACAATCGCTTACCCTGGGAGATAAGGTTGAACAGCCTTGACGAACAGATCGTTATCTTGACCGTTGACAGGGGTGATTGAAAGAGCGTATGAAGAGTCGAAAGAGCCGGCCTAGATGTATCAAAGCAAGGAAGCACATCAATCAGCCTTGCACACTACAGTTTCATATCCCAGGGAGAAACACAAATGACATGAGGGTTATTACTTACAGACCAAACGGTGAATCCGATGAAAGCGTCGGTATTCTGGGAAATGTAACTGAGAGCTTGTCCAACACTGTGCATCATCCGTCAATTCACGAAAACCAGCAATGAATGGTGAAAAACACTGAGACTCACTCAGTCTGACAAGAAGCAGTGTTTCCACCACCAGTCTCGGAAATGATAGCTTTCTTGTTATGTTGTTTGAGCCAAGTTCGAAAGGCGGTATAAACGTCTACGGCGCTAGAGTAGCAATAAATCAGTATGAGATTGTTGAACAATGAGACGAGGAAGGGGAATCGAGGGTCTCTCACTTGGTAACGCATTCAGTGCTTTGACCACTTCCATCACCATCATAGTACTTATGGGCATCGATGATGAGCAAAGAGCCAGATGAGTCGGCCGGATCAGTAATGGACTGGACGGTGGTATATCGCTCAATCAGCTTGGTTACACATTGTAATGAAAAGCTTGGGATAGGACTCACAAGCAAAGGATCGTTTGATCCTGAAGTCCAGCCTTCGGGATGTGTCCATTGATTTCCCGGTAAAGCGATTGATTGGGTAGTTGCACCTGCAGATCGGATGGCGTTGACGGCAGTTTGGACGGTGGTTGCCCTGATGTTTCAATATCGCTCAGCTTTGGGTGCCATATGCTATAATCAAGAAGCAATGTAATTGGTAATCGAAGTCATTTTCTCACCATTTGTTAATATCAATATCATGCGGTTCGTTCATAATCCCAAATATAACTTTGGATTCAGATTTGTACTTGGTCGCCAAAAGACTCCAGAGACTTGCGAACTATCACAGAACTGCATCAACATTATGCTTAGCGACATTAGTGAGGATTGGGTGTATGTATCACTCACGTTAGCATCTGATGGACCACCTTGTCCGATCACCTGGCCGTTCCACCTAGCGTAATTATGAATATCAATCATAACGTATGATCCGGTGGCCAAAGCGGTCTTGACGAGATTATCGTAAGTCGCAAAGAAGGTCGCATCGAGCGAGGTGGAAGCGGCGTTGTTGCCTACGAGGTATTGCCATCCAACGGGAAGACGGAAGCTGCATAGTATCACAAGGAGATCATCGTAAACACAAGCTACATACATAGAAGGAAATCAACGTTACTCACATATTGGCTCCTTTAGAAACGAAATGAGAGATTTGATCGGTTCCAGGACAGTATGTGGTACCTATACCAAGTATAATTCACCATCAGCTTATTGTAACTGTCTTCGACATGTTTAGTCCGATACGGATGTAGGCGAGACTTACCAGACCCTCCGTTGGTATCCATACCGAAATCACAACCCTATCGATCATCGTAATCAGTATACTGCACATCTGAGCGAGAATACTGAACGAGGATGTGAAAGAAAGACGTACAGCCAAGTTGACACCACCCAATCTGGGTAAAGCCCTCTTATCGATCGATCGCTCTAATGGAATCGCCAAGCTAGCTCCGAGGAGAGAAAGAAGGGAAAGTAATTTGGTAGGTAACATCGTGTGGGCGAATACCAGCAATGAGGTAGAGGTTAGAGATGCAGGGGAGAAGGCTTCCCTTGAGAAGTTTAGAAGATGGGATGTGAATAGAACGTAAGTAGTTGAATAGCAGATAGAGAGATATATGTAACTTGTCGAGAAAGGTGATTAAGGTCAACGAAGGAGAAGAAGAGATGGTGAAGTTGAGAAAAGAAATGAAAAGACAGAGAGCAACTTCCTAGTCCAAGGTATTTATACTGTATATACTGTATAATCGTCTGGTAGTCCATTATCTCTCGATCGTCGGCGGATCATGATCAATTAACAATGCATTCTGATACACTCCAATCCATCCAATCTAACCCCTTGCTTGACATGTTGCACGGTTCACTCTAATCTCCAATCTGTACCTGTACCTTCATCGGTACCTTGTTCCGTCACCTTATGTTCAGCAATAGCACTTCACACCGTAGCGTCGAGCATATGGGTTTAAGGTTTGACAGCTTTCAATATTGATTGATCAATTGCTTGGTGCAGAGTAGGATGGGACGCTCCGTGTTTCATGTGGTAAGGAAAGGAAAGGAAAGGAACAGGGTATTCCTTCGGGTGACATGACCCCCAATGTATTGGAGGACATGAGCCATGCGTCACACAGTCTCGTCTGTCCATACAAGAGCCCAGACTATCTTCAGTCGAGATTGTTGATTTGTCAAGATGAACCTTGTATAACAAAATGATGCATGCATGGGACTGACTGATAGCACCACTCGTACTCGTAGGTACTCTACTCGAGTAAGATACTGGTAGTCGGAGATCACCGGAATCTCCGTGTCTTGGTTGTAGTTGATTCCGACTCGAATCTGTTATCTAATCTACTTTACGAGTCAAAGCATTCTCGATTTGGGGTGTATCTACATGCCCAAGTACTGGATCTATAAGTATGAACATGTCAAAGAGAACACATCAGATCAACACGCTCAATTAAAGATTGGGCGTATCAAGACTACCTTTCCGTCCCTGCCAGTACGACGTATCAGATTACTATTCAAACATCCATCGTATACACACTATGGGTAAGGAGTTACCTGCTTACTCCATACGAATAGCCAACACACCCGAGGATATACAGAGATGTATGCAGATAAGGAAAGATGGTGAGCTGATTCATGCTCCATTTAGGGTATATACTATCTGTACTGATTATCTTGTTATGCTACGTAATATAGTATTCATTGACGAGCAGGTGAGTGAGCGTCCCTTACTGACCCAGAAACGATCACCGTAACTATATATTGACATGAAACTATTGATTTTATCTGAAAAGGGATACGATATCAGAGTAGAAACCAACGAGTGAGTGCTTGTCCGCCTATCCCAAAGGATCGTCTGCTGAAATCAATATCGCATTACCAAAGCGATGATCATCGAAGTGCACATTTCCTGCTGGTCTTACTTAAGACGGATGAAGCTGTAGGAACGATAAGATTGATCAATGAGAACAATCAGGTGAGTCAGACATTCTGTTCTTTGCACCATTTCGAATATGTAAGATGTCAGGAAGGGGAGGCTCACTCATATATGGCCGCGGCCGCGTTAAATCCACAGTTAGGAAGATTCGCAATACTGAAACAGTATCGAGGACAAGGTCTAGGTGTACCTCTGATACAGGCTTTACATGATCATGTGAGGGAGAAAGGTGGTAAAGAAGTATGGTGTCAGAGTCAAGTGAGTGACAATACTCCCACCACTAAGCTATACTATCCCGTGTACACCTTTTTGAGAACGTGTATACAACGATCTAGTCATGATCGATGGACTGGAATTGATACAATTGCATGTGATACAATTATAGGCCGCAGATCCAACGCAAGGCGGAGTGGATGCTACGGGGTTCTACAAGAGATTAGGTTATGTAAATAAAGGTGAGAAATATATAAAAGAAGGAAGTGAGTGAAGTGTCGATCCAAACGCCAATTTTTCTTGCTGACTTGGCGTTGGCATCACAGCTGTCCATCAAGATATGGTGTACTTTATACCTCATTAGTACATACACATGGACTAATAGATATACAAGCTCAAACTGACAAGAATGACCCCAATCAAATGAGATATCGATGGAGTATGTTAGGATACATTCATAGAAATAGATCCACATATGTCCGCTACCATGCGGTATAGCCATCACGGATCCTAGCTACATATGCATTTTATTGCAAGTATTCACTTACCTCAACAGATTGATTCATCGACTCTCTAGAAATCACTATCCAGACTCTCATCATTACCATTACTAAGCCCTTCGAGCTTTTCTTCCCCTTCCTTCACTCTATAGATAGTCTTAGATGATTTACCAGAACGATCAGTTCTTGTAATTACCAACTCAGCTCCATCCGCATCTTCCATTCTATCTGAGTGTCCAACATCATCATCAAACGATCTTGACTTATCTGTCTTTTCGCTTCCGCTACTGTTTATCCCCTCGTATGGCAATTCCATCCCATCCACCTGCTCATCCTCGATGTATTTGCTGCCCAATCGCCTTCTGGCTTCTTCAAGACAATCTTCAGGTGGTTCTTTACGGCTCATCTCGGTCAGTCTCTGAGATTCGAGATCGTCGGTCAGGGATGGTAATGGCATTGATGTGTTCCTGTGATTGGGACAATGAGGTGAATTGTGTCTTTCAGCAGGGTTTACCAAATTAGTAAGATGTACCTGTATAGGATGATACGTTCAATGGGCTTGTCAGTGATCAAGTCAGATGACTTGAACACATATGGCAGGAAGTGGCGAGTATGTAGACTGACATGCTCTCGGAGTATGGATTGCTTGCGATGTCAGATTGGTCACGAGCAGTCCTCGAATCATGAAAGGATATGCGAGGTCCTTTGTGAAACCAAAAAAAAAAAAAAATTGCAAGAGCTTAGTCCACTGTCAAAGAACGTACGTGCATATACAGAAAATACATCAAATGGCAAACCAGGGTTTTACGACCTGCCCCACGAATTGAAGAAAGTCTCACCCTGAGGAATGAGTGATAATCAATTGGTCTGATTACTTTCTCTTCCCCTTCTTCCCAGCCGATGCTCCACCTCCAGAAGCTCTATCTACTTTACCTTGGAACCTCACTGCCTTCCTAACATTCAATCCACCTTCATCACCCTCTCCTCCCTTTTTACTTTTCTTCACTTTACCGACACCAGTTTCGAGCTTATGTAAAACGTCCAAAGCATGTTCTTTCTCACCTTTGAAATCGTTCTTGTTAGTGACAGTCGGTTCGAATTTCCTCTTGAGACCTTTGACTTTAGGTTCGTCCTTGATCGCTTTATCGTATTTACCCAGTGATGCGGTAGAAGTTTTAGATAAAATCATGGATCTTTTGAGTTCCTCTTTACGTCTTTCTCTAAGGTTTTTCTTCTGTTCTTGACTTAGGGTAGATCCTCCTCCTCGTGATGAGGTGGCTGTGGCGTCGGAAGAGTGGTTGGCAGCTGCTGCGATATTGGCAGCTTGCTGTTTCTGATTCTTGGCGATTCGGGCTTTGCGGTCTGATCTTGCGGTCGATGAGGGGTCTTGGTCTGCTTCTGCAAAGATGAGAGAGGATAGTTAGTGTCGATATTGACATTGTGAAAAGCAGAGTAGATGGAGTTTGAGACAGGAATGCTTAGACATATGTATAGAGACAGGTGATACCTCTTTGAATGTTACGCTTAAAAAGAGACGAATGACTCACCTTCCCCAGCTTTGATCTCAGTCAACCACTGACCCTCTTTCTCCTTATTCTTTCCGTCCTTACCCCATCTAGCTACCCATTCTTGTTTCTCATCGTCCCATACGTGCTTCTCCTTCTTCTTATGTGATATACCCTTTTCTTTGGCGAACCTCTCCCATTTGGTCAATGGTTTAGGTTTAGGTAATGGTTTTTCTCGGGGTAATACGGTAGAAGGAGCTGGGAGAAGGGTGATAGGTCCGGAAGAAGATGATTTAGTTGGCAAGGTGAATAAAGATGAGATGAGAGCTTGAGTGGAAGTGAGTGTCAATGCGAGGAGATGAGTGTTGAGGTTGGATCTGTAGACATATGACATATGACATGAATTATATTAGTCGATGAGTAGTACAGCGACAGAAGAGCGATTGCGCAATATGATCAAGTTAGGAGTATGAACTCACCCATACTCGTAAGCATCCACTGGGGTGTTATCAAACGCAGCAAGTAGACCTGCATCAGTGATGATGGGGTTGGGTCGATCGAGAACAGCAGTGGTACTGTAAGTCAGTTGTCAGCTATTGATACTAACGTTCGATTAAAACAGCTCACTTTGCGGCAGCGTAATCTGCCAGTTCTTTCGCTACGTCCATGCTGTATGTTTAATCGTTGTTGTAATGGAGGCTTGTTGATCAGAAGGTCTAGTACGAGGTCGTTTTACGCAGGATGAAGGATGGATGAATGCAGCTGGTGGTGGTCAACTGAGATAAACTGAAATCCAAAATAAATCTTCCACTTGAGGGGTGATTATGTAATATCCCTTCATTGGGATAAAATGTGATTAAATGATGTGTGATATATTGGTATGGTGGTCGGAGCAGAACGGTTTTCGACCCAGTGGTATAACGTTACTCCAATCACATTCACACCAATAATAAACCATACATACATCCTTCTCATACCTATACCAACTCACCACTCAGACATCAGCTCAAAATGGAAGGAATCTTGAACAGTGAGTTACCTCATCCATCTTCTGAAGAAGCACAGCTGACCCCTCACTCATCAACAGGACCAAACAGGATCAGGGAGAAGCAAATCGCTTACCAAGTGAGTAAAGACAAAAGAGTCAGAACAGGAGGAATGTTGGGATTACCTGTATTTGGGATGGAGACCGAGTGGATATGAAGCTGTCTGGTACTGGATCTCACGAGTGTAGATGAAGGAAGAGCCCCTTGCAGGCGGTGGAGATATACGAGGGCCCTGTTTAGATGAAACAGGATGTGGGTACTAACAACAATTCACCCTCATCAGGCCGAGAAAGTCCCTGTCTACCTTAGAGGTAACGGTAAAATCTGGTACCGTGAGTGTTCTTAGTAACTTGAATGCCAAAGATGGAATGAAATGTATTTAATGTGCGTGATGCTGATGATTTTGATTCCCCTTTCCCTCTTCTTCCCATATATCGCTCTCGACTCAACTTCAAATTCACGTCTAACTCACCACATTCTCGATAAATTCGACCCACTCGAACAACCCCTGTCGACGATTTGACTCAATCACTTGATCCTGTGATCAATGAATGCAAATCATTTGGGACGAAATCAATACTCCTCATCCTTAATGGTGGTGTTGTCAAAATGACCATCTTACTGCACCGACAGGAGCCTACCTTGCCCTCTTCACCGTCTCTTTGGGCGCTTCATCTTTCCAATTGATTCAATACATCCGAGTGAGTGGCCTTGTACATATATTGTCCACAATCCTTCTCTTTTCATGATATGGTCTGACAGAATCGAGATGGGTCGATGCGGAAGTACGGTATTGCTGATATATCGTTTTTCCTCCCGTTGCTCCTCTTATCATCCTCAACTCAATGACTTCCAAATTACCCACACACCTTCGATACTATCACCATATCATGTTGAACTACAATCTAACAGGGAAAGGCCAAGAAGATCGGAGAATAAACTATCCTCTCAGTGGGAATACCATAGCCGTGTATAAGGGATGTAGATATATTCTGTGAACTGATGCATCTATGAGTCGAGAGGAACACCGTCAGATTCGGTGTCGCTGTCAGAGAAGAATATCCATCGCGACATGCTGGTCTGTCATACTACTGTCATGTATGTATGAGATGGGATGATGCTAAATATAGGGTTTTGGTTTGGCGCACAGAGTTGAGTGACGTAAATGTATAGTTCCAAATTCAAAAATCAAATGACACTCCCATATTCATATGACTCTCCTTCATTCATTCATCTTATACATAGCACACATCTTTAGCATTCCCGTTGGTGTCACCTTGTTCCCTTTCTCATCCTCAACTGGACCGCACACATGCTTATCCTTGGTCGATCTCCCAGCTCCAGATTATCTTACTCACCTAATACAATCCAAACTTTCATAAGACTTACAATGTCAAGCCCTCATTCCCATTCCCATGCAGTTCCCATCCCCCGTCCAGCTATAGTAACGACCAGCTCAGGCAAGTATATCCTACACACTCACAACAAAGACTTAGCTGATCCATTTGGCAATACTCGTAGGGAGCTTTCGTACCCGCTCGCTAGCAGTTTCCTCCCAAAACCGATTCGGATTTTCCCCTCGGTCCGTTACCTCAGATACATCGACAATACATGGCGAACAGCCCTTCGCAGCTGCACACGATGTAGAAGCCAATGTTTTATCGCCCAACTCATCGAATGAACCGCTATCTCCCTTGTCAGGGAGGAGTGGTTTTTCCGGCTCTGGAGCGGGTGGTGTGAGACATCGAAAAGCCCATAAGAACAGACATCACAAGAAGAGGGAAGAGTACAGATGGTTGTCGACTACTGCTGCTGGGGGTGGGACAGGCGACGAACCGGGTGTGGACGTAAAGTCGAAAAGGGATGAAGAGGCTTACGGCCATTTGAAGAATAAGACTAAAGTGACAGTGAGTGAAGGGGATAATTGTGCTACCGAATATCCGATTGGTCAAGGCGACTTCACGCCGATTGCAGCTGACAATCATACTCTGTGACAGGTCGTTGACTATTCTTCTAACCCCGACGAAGATAACACCAACCTCCGCTGTGAGTTTCCAGGCGAGAGACTCCGAGAATGGCTGGACAGTGAACATGGGCAAAGGAGGACAGGAGAGGATGGCAAACCAACAGGAGTAAGATGGAGTGAGTGATCAGCATATCTGCTGATATTTGCCAATGATCAGACTGCCAGATGTGACTGGGTACTGATGGTCGTTTACTGCCCACAGTCCATATCGATGGACTAAATTGGCAGGTCATCAAGACTCTCGTACTTCACTTTGGGTACGTGCTGTAGTCACTCTCATACTATGTACTCCTCAGCTCAACCCATGCTGATCCGTCTTCACTATCCCAGTCTCCATCCATTAGCAGTAGAAGATGCATTACGAGCGACCAACACCCCCCGATCCAAGCTCGACTTCTACCGTAATCACCTTTACCTCCAGATACTGATCCATCACACGACCCCATCCGATGAAATCAGATCGTCTATCGCGGCGGAGGAGATGGCCCACGAGAGAGAATCAGGAATGATGACGGATGATGATCAGAGTGTGCTCAACGAAAGTACCAGGTCTACCACACGAAGGGGATTCAGAGGTAAATTGAGTGGGATATTCGGTTCAGGAGAAGATGATTCGAGGGAAACTCATGTACCTAAACTGCCTGAGGGGGTGGAAGGTGTTTTCGAACCTAGTTTGGTAACTCCTAAACATGGTGGACACCATGTGAGTCTTTGTCCTATCCTCCATTTTCCAGATGCATTCGCAAAAAGACCATGTACTGATGTAGTTGTCCCGATTCTCTCATCAGACGTTTGAGAAACAAGCACATACACTCACCGTCAATGAGTTGAGTGCAAAGTACATGGTACCTATACGAAGAGGAATCTTGAGTCTATTCATGCTTCGTGATGGTGAGTCAACAGATCTCATTCAGTTTAACCCTAAATGACTGATATGCAACTTGCTGTTCTCAGGTACCCTCATATCCATGGACACTAAACCAACTCGAGAAGTGCTCGCACCCATATACCACCGATTGGAAGATGAGTCTAGTTTATTGAGAAGATCGGGAGATGTCAGTATGCTGGCTCAAGCTATCTTGGATGTCGGTGAGTATCTCCGAGTTAGGTGGGACAATCACAAGTGTCAAGCTAATGATACTTGGTTTGGATCAGCCGCGGATCTAGCTATTGAGGTGAGTTGTGCCATCTAGGTTATTCCACTCCTCTGACACTAGACTTATTATTGTGCCTTGACTCACAGATATCTCAAACCTTCGAGTCGGAGCTGCTCAAGCTGGAAGCATCTGTACTTGTCAATCCACAGGTGAGTGACAGCAGTTTCTCGTTCTCAAGACCCTTTTTGCGATCCTACCTGAATGGTTCAGGCTGGCTGAACGTCAACTCAGATGGAAACCGTCCGACATCTTCATATCCTCTCATCTCAGCTCATCCGACTCAGAAGATCTCTCACACCTCTCTTACACCTCTGTTATATCGTCCGTGACCAAGATGCCCAGCGTTCAGTAGCTGCCAGTGCTATGGTGCCTACCGGAACTCGAGGTACCGGTACTGGTGCAGCCACGCCAGGTCTCAGCTTGAACGGGAATCATCATTCAATGGGAGGTGGAATGCAACATACTCACTTGGGTCTGAATCTCACTCCCCAACAATCCAATCAATCTCAATCTCATGGTTATCTGGGTCAACCTATATCTCCTACACCCTCAAGAGCAGGAACGCCCCTTCCCGGAGGAGGGTTCAGTAGGTCAAGGGACAGAGCGACGGATGGCGATGATGGTGCAAGTGTACTGAGCATGTTCGGTGTGAACCCTACTCAGGCTGTCCATGTTGGCTTCTTCTCACCAATGACAAAAGTGTATATTGGTGATGTTATCGATCATCTGGAGATCACAGTGGGAAGTCTGGAACAATTCGTTAATACATGTGATCATTTGACGGACTATGTGTTTGTAAGTCAACTACCAGGAAACGATGATGTTGAGTTGATGCTGATACTGGACATAGAATGTATTGAGTTTCCAAACGAACGAATCGATGGAAAGGCTAAGTATTGTCACGGTAGTATTCTTGCGTGAGTCTATCGATTTCTCAACTTCTCCTCAAATAGCACAAGAAAGTTGAGCTAACCTGCTTCGTCTCCTCCGATCCTCAGCTTTGACATTCATTGTGAGTCCACATCCCAGCTCGACCTTTCATATACCCACTGTTCAATACCTGACTCTTCATAATGATCACAGGCGTCCTACTTCGGAATGAACTTTGACGATTTTGACGAACTACATCAATCGGTCGTGTACTTCTGGAAGGTCGCTATACCATGTACAACTGCGTTCTTTGTTATCTTCTCCTTTGGATACTTGCGAGCCTTCGCCGAGACTTTGTACAGGAAAGTGAGAAGGTGGAGGTGGATGATGTTGTTAGGTGGTAAGAGTGGATCTAGGACGGTAAGACCCAGAATAGGCAATGGAATCAAGAGGAGCTAGGAAAGGTTTCTGCTTAGTACATTTGTAGTGAGTGTTGATAAGACAAGTTGATATGTAGCATTACAGGATATCATGAATACATTCATACTGAGATTATTCATCTATCGGATCTAAAATTGCATCGTATATTCTGGAACAATGGCCACCGAGAGAGAGTGTTGATGTAAATTTTACATCATTTTGACTACGAGTTGACCAGATATTCAATCATTTGACCACACCCCCGATCAACATTGCCAAGTGCAAATGAGAAGCAAGCTGGATCCTCCTCTTCCGTACATTGTATGTCATCTCGTTGAAAATCTAAGCAGCAGATCGGAAATCGAGTCTACAAGGGTTGCCAAATGGATCAGCATACAGCATCCAGGTTATGGTGGCCTATGATCACGAGGACATTACAACGTACCTCTTGTTACCGACATCCGTAGTGGTTCTCAGATAATGTTGTCTCTCCTCTTCTGACATAGCTCCCCAGAGCCTCTCTTTGGTCCTGTTACGCCATTTGTAGTATGCCCAAGTACCTGGGTACAGTATGATCTGATTTAGGAAAATCATCAGACAATCACAGTCAGCAATCCGATCCCGTCTACGATCAGGTGAGTGAGACACGATTACGATTGGGCAGCATCACACTCACAACGTTGAAACAGAGCAAACCGATCAAACCTTTATTGGCTTTCTTGTATCGTGGTTTATCACTTGCTTGATAGACGTTGGCTCCTATCATCGCTGAAGCTTGGACAAACATGTTATAAAGGCTATCAAATATGCCATGTCAGTACAGCTGTGGCGAATCGTCCAGCCGTCGAGAGGAAAGGGTATACAACTTACGAAGCTGACACGGATCGGTTCTGCACTGTACCGGCATTTCGACTTGTCCAAGCTACCTGAATAGCGTGGGTACTATACACATCAAGCAGATCGGATTAGTCAATCACTTATTCAAAAATTCACATCAGACAAGGGTACTCACTATGGATAAGAAAGTAATACAGTCTCAATGGCGAAGTACGTCCAAGGGTTGATTGGATCCGGCAAAGCCACAAGAGGTATGAAACAAGGGAGTAACCACCAATCTTCAGCAGAAGCTACGAAACTCCTATTGTTCGCCAACTCCGATATAGCAGTGATACCAAATTGAGTAAAGATACTGATCACTTCGTATGGGATTGACAAAAGATTAGTCTGGACTGTTGAGAATCCAAGTTCCTTAAAAGAGAGCGTAAGATAGTTGCCAACGGGATATTTGGGTATACCGAATAATAGACCTATGACATAGAGGGGATACATGTCGTAATCTAGGATACAGTCCCAAATCATTCGGAGAGTTAGGGCTTGTCGGTTGTGCATTCCTCCCTTGTTAGGATCATCTCGGATGACTAGCGGTTTCAAAAGAAGGCAAGATCAGTGTCCATGTCTTTCTACTGCCACGAATACCCGTGATACAGTACACGAATGTCATCGTCACTCACCTCCATTGACGATGATCTTGACTTCTCGATTGTTGAAGTATCCCTTGGGCAACCTTTTGGATTTGGTCTTTGCTGGTGAAGTAGGCATCAAGAAGAACGAAGCGATACCGATAGCCACTGAGCATTTATGAAGTGTCCGATCGGCAAAAGGAGATGTGACAGTGGGCAATAGATCGATTCATCCCAACTCACAAGTAATGATACCTTCGAAGAGGAACAACCTGAAGGAGGAGAGTAAATCAAGCTCAGAATGTTTACCTTAATAACGTTGTGTTGACTTACCATCTTCATCCTGCGTATCCGTGGAAGCCCCTCAGCTTGAGGAAACCAACAGCCAAGAAATCGGTAATTATACCACCTTCGTAATGAGCCACGCGTCAGCCTGGTCCCCTGTTCCAATTGGGAGAAGAAAACATACAGATATTTGAGGACATCCAGAACCATGCGAGTCGAATGGGGAGGTGTCTCCCATCATACCAGTAACTGAGATACAAGATAAGATCTCTATATTGCAATTGTCAGTATGTGACACCAAGTATCGTAGGTTTATGAACTGACGGGATGAAACCACCTTGGAACAAAGCGCTATATCGCCCGAAAACGACATTGTGTCAGTCCGAGCTTCATCTATGCAATCAGTAGGCCCGGTAAACTTACATCAGACATCTGGTGGCCAAGAAAGAGCCCCTTCCACTCAAGAAAAATTGTGCTCCCGATATGATACTGAAGATACAGACCTGGATAGGGATCCATCTATCGGGACCAACTCTAGAAATGAGACAGTAAAGGTCACCTACCGCAGGGAGAACCTTCACAAGGAGAGAGCACTCACCTCTTGGAGATTAGTTGGGATGGAAGTTCTGCAATCAAGAAGAACAGCTTGGACAAGGTGTTTCCGAGGTTCTGCAAAAACATGAGTAAATCGATCAGTTGGAACTACCCAGCTCCCCGTTATACAGGACGACAACTTACATAGTCTGCTTGCGAAAGGCCAATATCTTCCAATAACCCGTCAGAGTTCGCATTACTGATATTTCCCCGGTCAATATTCAAAGCAGAGAACATGACACAAGCCCAAAGCTGAATGGTAAATCGGAATCCGTAAGCTAGGATCGCATCCTCTGGTCAAGATCAAGTACCACTTACCATGATTTTCCAATCGATTTTTCGTCTGACTTGTTGCTCCTCTCGAACGGTCCATCTGAAATTAGGATCGAAAGCTTCGACATTTTCCCAATCTGGTCGGATGTATTTCTCCTTCAGTTCTTCAATATTGTCACCATCCCAGTGGTGGGCTGAGTGGCGATCTGCGATTTGAGGACATTGTCATCAATATGTTTCAAATTCGATCCTCTGTTTTAGCCATCTACCATATTACAGTGATACTCACAGCATCGGGAGCATCTTTAGGAAGAGGAGGACGAAGTTTCAAGGCTCTTAAGACCGCTGAGCCCAAAGCGGTTCCAGCCTTATCAACTTCAGCTGAAGAAACTCCAGCAGCGAGTGGAGCAGGTCCAATCGTAACTTGGGCCCCCTTTCGATCGTTACCGATATGGTATTCTTCAGGCAAGGCCACACCGTCAATACCAGACTTCAGACTGTTGTCGTCTCTGGGTCCGCTCGAACCTGTGCCACTAGACTTTGTAGGGCTCAGTTTTATCTGTGCTTCTTAGTCAATCCATGAGGACAACAATCCAAAGATCGTCGAAATAGCGTCTTTTATGTATATTCAGAAGGACCACCATTCCAGCTCCCTTTTTTCGTTTCATTGAGCATTGTGCATGTTCAAACTCTAATAGACTTTTTGAATGGTATGATATGGCGAATGGGAATTGGAAAATTGGATATCGCTTATCTCCATGCCACCCAATCAAGGTCTTCTTGGCATCATCCACTCAAGAATATCCATAGAATACCCATAGAACCTACAGTATTCGTTACTCGGCATCTGTCAACTGTGCTCCACATTGCACCCCGAATTCAGTCAACGACTGACGCCATCTCATCTCATTTTGGCGACCCATCTCGGGATGACAGGTTCCGGAAAGACCGGTCAGGCTGTGATGCTGATGAGTATATATACTTCAAAAGATAAGATTTTGTCCGAGATCAAATTCCGATGATGTCAATTGAAATTTTCGGAATTTCTGTAAACGACCATGTGATACCATGCCTAAAGGATTGGCAAGTTTCCTAAATCATTCAATGATTCCAGCTAAAATGATGGCACTTTCAAGGCTGTCGTGACAATACGCAAAGCAGAGATTGGTCAAAAGTGCCAAGCGAATGAACCAAAGGCACAGATTAGCACTGAAAGCGTGATGCGCAGATAGCGGCGACCACCGCCACTTGAAGCTTAGTTTGATCACGACAGATTGAGCAACACGGCGGATACTCCTGACCTGGCAGGCGTCATTTCAGCCAGTGCATACTCTGTGTGCATGCTTATTTGAGCCACTAGCCATGGAACAGATGCGTTAGGTGGATATACTCCAAGCTAGAACAACGGCGAGGTCCACTGATTTCCTCATTTGGGGTGATTGTACGTGATATATCGTTCCTGTACCAATCGCAGATAACCGATTGCAATCTAATCGTTTCTACCCTTTATAAAGAAAAATCAAACGAGTTTCTAGACGAGAATGAGCCCCGTAATTGATCTCATTATATTCCGCCACTCGCATTCATCATGACCACCACTTTAGTAGAAAGTATCCCAAGTCTCCAGCAAGCCACTGCGACTCTTCGTCTAAGTGGCGGAGAAGAGCCACCGGCGCAACTCGAGAAAAAGGTCAACAAAGTCCCACCTCCCGATTACAAGTATAAGAGGTTCCTACCGACTTTCGATCAAAAGACAAAGTACAAACCGCTCACTCCGTTCGAGCACCATGACCCAGGATTGGATGCGCTGAAACATGAAAATCCAAGGGAGTTTCTGGATGGTGCCATTGTGACTTCTTTATCTCCAAATTTCGGTTCTGAGGTTGAAGGTATACAGTGGAGCAATTTGGATGCTAGAGGCAAGAGGTAGGCTCACCGTCTGCAATAAGATCTGGTTCTGAGAGAGACGCTAATAAGTGAAAACCATATAGTCAACTCGCTCTGTTTGTCGCTCAACGAGGTGTCATTGCCTTCCGAGACCAGGATTTCATTGACCAATCACCCGAATGGCAGTTGAACGAGTGGGGCAAGACCTTCGGTAGATTACATATTCACCCTATCTCAGGTGCACCCGAAAGATATCCAGAATTTCACTTAGTCTATCGAGATGCAGCACCCAAGAAGGGTCTCCCATCTTACAATCCCAACAAGCTCTCCAGTACCGGTTGGCACTCTGACGTGACTCACGAGGAGCAACCTCCAGGTTTGACCACCTTTGTTTTGTACGATTCACCTGCCTCAGGTGAGGATACCGGATATGTCTCGCAAGTTGGTGAGTCCCTGGAATTTTCATGCTGATACAATGCGATTTCTGACTGTTTTCGATTTATAGAGGCGTACAAGCGACTCTCTCCACCATTCCAGCAATTCCTCGAGACATTGTCAGTCGTCCACTCCGGAGTCGCCCAAGCAGACTTCAGCAGAGCGGGTAACAGAGGCGGTGTAGTCAGACGAGAACCTGTTGAAAATGTTCATCCACTCGTAAGAAAACATCCAGTTACTGGCGAAAAGGCTTTGTTCGTGAATAAACAATTCTCGAGATATATTGTTGGTCTCAAATCTGAAGAATCAGACTCTAACTTGGAGTTACTTTAGTGAGTGATCTCAAGAACGTGGATACTCAACAAGAGGCTGTGGCTGATGTATCATACAGCACTCACATCGCTCAAGGCCACGATTTCCAGATCAGAGCTAAATGGAAGCCTAAGACGGTCGTACTATGGGACAGTGAGTACAGTACTGCCGCACCAAAACAATTGTGTCAGCCGTATGTTGACTGCTGCCAACTTTGATAGACCGAATTACTGCTCACACAGCTATCGGGGACTATTCGCCTGAACGGGACGGCTTCAGACATGGATCCAGAATCAATCCACAAGCGGAACGGTCTTTTCTTTGATAATGACATAACGGCTTTGCCACTGTGAATCTGTATCTGCCTCATCATGTATATTGCTGTGTGAGAACAATGGCTTTGGATTGGCGAAGCGCTGGCTTAGAGTCCTGTAGCTGCTGCGCTGCGCTGCAAGATCTTAATTCCTCAGTTAAGAGTCTCATGAGCATTCCTCACACAGCTCAAGTGGCAGAACCCAACATGCCAAAGGCTCGGTGAAAACCGATGATTGCGCCATCAACGCTAAGATCACTCTAAGCGAATTTACCGAGCTATCAGATGTAGAGTATGAGCGATAACCTCATAGCTTCTTTTGTAGTGCACATGTACCATAACACGTGCGCAGCCGATCGAGCACATGTCGTGACAGATCCTTGAATGAGGGATTGGAAAATCATTATCGATACATGATTGATAAATCATTATCTCATGGATTTCTCCGACACTCAGACACGTGCCGCGAGGGCAAGAATTGTGAGTTCGTTTGGAGGAGATACCAAGACGGATATACCTGCCGGTGAGAAATCTCTATGCTTAAATAAGACCAGTGGTGAACCTTGTAGAGGAGGGTGAGAAAAGACGATATATATACTCATCATTGCGCCATCGATGTTGTTGTAATTTTCATGCGAATTGTGTCCATTTTTCTTCATCTATCTTAGCCTGCTGAAACGGATCGACCATGGTATATAAGCGGGCTTGTCCAGAACATGATCTGAATATGATATCCCAACCTGTAATCACAAAAGGGTGCTGCAGCCTACGGTGCCCATAAATCCACTGAAGAAGTACAACGATGTCTTTTTCATCTAGTCAAGAGAAAAGCCTCGGCTCACCAAGGGCAGAGGTTACTCCTGGAGGAGATGATAATTTAGGTGTACCCGAATTCTATATCGATGGAAAGGTAAATTTCGTCGGTGAACAAGGTGGAAATGGTGCTCAGGCTACTATCCAAGATGTATCTGGAGCTCCAGTAGAACGTCAGAACCCCCTTGGATACTCTGTCGGGTGGTGATCAGCTTTGTTCTTGAATATAACCATGTTGATTGGGACAGGTATATTCTCCTTCCGTGAGTACAGGACTACTTTCTCTCACCGTCCACGTCCGTTTGCTTCGATCGCTGACATAGCATACACAGCTTCAAGTCTACTGAAATCTCTCGGATCCGTTGGTCTAGCATTGGTATATTGGCCAATTGGTTTGCTCATTTCTTTGGCTGGTATTTCGGTATATCTGGAATTCGCTTCCTACTTCCCCTCAAGATCAGGAGCAGAAGTAGTATACCTAGAGCAAGCATTCAGAAAACCGAAGTATTTCTTCCCTGTGGCTTTTGCCGTTCAAACTGTAATCCTTTCTTTCGTCAGTTCGAATGTGATCGGTACGTGATTCTGGCCTTTCATGTCACCTTTTAAGACGGTAATCATGAACAATTCCTATCTTAGTTGTTGCGAGTTACATCTTCAAGATGACTGACCGTACGCCTTCGGGCTGGGAATCTAAGGGAGTGTGTATTGCAGCATTGACCATTCTATGTCTTCGTAAGTCATTTCTCCTATACATCAAGAGGAACACTACTCATCTCAGTGGGATCAGCTATCTGGCTCAGCACCAAATGGACATTGCGTCTTTCCAATTTCTGCGGTGTCGCCAAAATCATCACCATGCTCTTAATCATTATACCAGGCTTTGTGGCATTAGGTGGTCACCTCAACGCTGTTCCCGATCCAAAGGCCAATTTCCGAAACGCGTTTCAGGGCACAACAAATAATGGATATAATTTGTCTAACGCTTTGGTCAGTATCATCTTCTCATACGGTGGTTACACCAACTCTTTCAACGTGGCAAACGAAATCAAAAATCCGATCAGGACGATAAAGAAGACGGCAAACACGGCAGTGATATTCGTTGCTGTTTTGTACCTATTGGCAAATATCGCTTATTTCGCTGTTTGTGAGTTCTTTGCTCTCACTATTGTGAACTCACTGTGAGAACACTGATTCTATCCCGGATATAGTGACTAAAGCAGAAATTAAAGGATCGACCCAAGTAACGGCTAATATCTTTTGGCAAAAGTTGTTTGGCGCCAGAGCTGCCAAGGGCCTTACGATCTTACCTGTGCTCAGTGCTTCCAGTAACATATTGACTACGATGGTGGGACATACCAGGATGATTCGAGAGATCGGTCGGTAGGTTACGAGATACCTATGCCTGGCATGACTGAACTCAAGCTTACTCCTTCATGTACAGACAAGGTGTACTACCTTTTCCCAAATTCTGGGTTACTACCTGGCCATTTGGTACACCTACCGGAGCCATCATCGCCATTTGGGTCGTATCTTTCATCATCATCGTTGCTCCACCAGCAGGAACTGCTTTCAACTTCAGTATGTAGATCACTAGTCCCAGAGCACCGCATTGGAGGTAATCGCGCTAATCCGTTATCATGGCACAGTCGTAGCACTCCAAAATTACCCCTCGTCCTTCTTCTTAGCATTGATGACTTTTGGATTGTTCTTTGTGAGAAGGGATAGGAAAAACTTAAACCTCCCTAGACCGGAATATCGAAGCTGGACCGTGGTGCTTTTGTTCTTCCTAGCCGCGAATTTATTCTTGATAATCATGCCTTGGGTACCTCCTCCTGGTGGCATCAATAATAGTTCCTTTGGTTTCTTCTATGGGGCCTCATCGTTAGCGGGATTAGGAATGTGAGTAAAAACGATAATTGTCTACAATCTACCGAACACGACGTCGGCTTACTTTTCCGCATTATTGGTAGTCCGGTAGTGTATTCCTATGCGCATTGTATTTCGTCCTCTGGTCAAAGCTTTTCCCCAAACTAGGTGGATACCAATTGCGTCAAGTAGTTGTTTCCCTTCCGGACGGGTCGCTCTCACATCAGCTCATCAAGGTCAGAAATGATGAAGTGGACGAATGGGATGCGAAGCACGATCTCAGCGGCAGATCCTTGAGGGAGTATGAGTTCCGGGCTTAGAACTAGGTGCGGTACATCACAGAGGACAGAAGGAGGACAGTCAAAGTACAAATGCCGTAAGGGATTTTATAGTTGATATCAGAGATCGATATGGAGCCTAAATTTCAGATGCATTACAGGTTATACTCGCGCCATTACATGCAATCGGAACTTCTTTGTGATTTATTATTCCCGGCACTTTACAGTATGATCAGTACAGTTGATCCGCTATGATCTATCGACCAAACGAGAAAGTGCGAGACCAAGCGGTCGAGCTAGGTTGACCAGGTCCGCTGAATCCAGCTCCAGGTCCGAATCCTCTGAACTGACCATTCCAGCCCGAAAAAGCTGAAGGCTGTTGTGATGCGCCCCAGCCAGATGTGAACACTGTACTAGGTCGATATCCAGATCCAGTGGAGTTGTTCCATCCCGTAGCCGAAGCTGAAGGATAGAAAGATGGTCCCATCCATCCCGTACCACCGAATCGCGATGAGCCCATCGATGAACCGTTCATACCCCCAGATATACCTTGACTGAAGCGGGGAGCACTTCCTTGACCTCGAGATGTAAATTGCCGCAGGTCACTTTCGCTTTCATCAGAATCGTCCGAGAAGGGGATCCTGTCATCATCGTTGAAAGTGGAGTCTCGACTGATCTCTGAGATAGAGAAGGACCAAGGGGATTTGACAGGTTTGCCTAATTGTAACATAGGCAAAAATCAGCCTCCAGCTTGTTCCCCTTCACGACTGATCAAAGGCGTGATGGACTTACCGTCATCATCCGATTTGCTTATCGGTCCATACCGTTCGAAATTCTTCTTCAGATCAGCAACCGAAGCTTCGTTATAGCGCTTAGCATCTAAATTACCCATTAAGAAGTTAAGCTCCGATATGTTCTGTTCATGCTCGATCCGCTCTTGCAGAGAACTGGCGAAACCGAACCAAGCTTGATTTAACTCATCTTGCTTTTCCATTAGTGTCTCAACCGTGCAACCATCGGTTTTAGATTGAGAAAGACAATCATCTATTTTGGCCTTCACTGAATCGAAGCAATCGCCAATGTGCTTACTGGCCTGTTCAGCCTGTCGAGCTTGAGCGTCGCGATGAGCCTGAAGATGATCTCGATACATATCTCGAACACTACCTCCTTTCCATGGTCCGTCAAAGCCATCTTCATCACGACTTTTGGAGATGAAAGACCTTTGCGATCGTGTTCGGAAAGATTCACTGTGCATGCCAGACTGAATACTGCCAGCGAAGGAGGGGGCGCCAGTGTGTTGTGCTCTTTGATTAGGGTAGATCACGTTAGGATGAGGTCCGCCGAAGGACCCGGGATAACCAGGACGAGGAAAACCAGGCCGAAATCCTGGGGAAGGCTGACTGAACTGTGAATACGGATCACCAGTGAATGATGATTGACCAGGTCGTGACCAGCCTTTACTGAAGAGTGTTTGGGGTTGTGGTGGAGCATGAAAGCTGGAAAATGTCGATCTAGGCGCATAAAAGCCGCTCTGCTGGGAGAAGGCAGAAGGGAAAGATGGTTGAGCGAATGATTCAAAGCCGAACGGTCGTTGTTGCATGTTGTGAGAGAGTCGTGTGAGGCGGGTAAGGCTTTTCGTTATGAAATGGTAGGCTATCAGCAGTTGTGTGATTGAAAGTTGCGGGCCAAGACGGATGTAGTCGTTCAGCGAGATTGTGATATTATTGTCAGAAAGTTGTTACTGTTTAAGGTATAGCACCAAGATGTCGCTTTTCATGAAAGTGACCCATTGATCGCATCACTCTCTTTTGATACATGATGAATGACAAGGGAAGTTCCATAGGCCTAACTGCGTTGAAAGAGATCCTTTCATTAACAGGGCGTCACTAAAACAAGCGATATGAGGGTGTATGGGCAGGATAACTTGAATGAAACAGGACACTTAACTCACATACATACATTGTGAGCCAGATGTGACATTGTGACTTCCCTTGAAATGGCTACACGGGCGACTATACGATATCCTTCCACTTCTTCTCCCTCCAAACTACACCTTCGGGTGAGATGACCCCATCCAATCGGAAGTCATGTTCGGTCGTAGGCACTCTTTCACTGACCTCCAATATCTGGGGAGATAATGCCAGAGCAACTGATTGAATCGTCAGCGATGAAGGGAAGGGGGGTTCAACGAGCTTACCGAGTAACGGGGACGGTCTTTTCGACGTGTAGGACAACAAAAACCGATCGTAATATGCTTTACCTCTCCCCAGCTAGAGTGTTCCATTTCAGTCTTGCCTGATATGGCTAATTGATTACTGTACAATGGCTCACCCTGTTGCATTCCTCGTCGAAAGCCACACCAGGTACTAAGATGAGGTCGAGCGGTGGAGAAGAACGATTCATCACTGCATCAAGATAAGCTCTAGCCTTCAAATTGTCATAAGTATCCGTCGATTTAGCTCACCATCCTCCCTATCTTCTCCTTCTACGTCATTCCGCGTCTCTCCCGGATCTAAAATACCCCACTTATCCAATGGACATCGCTCCAGATCAGATGACGAGTACAATCGTAACATTCTCATGTCCTGTGATGACGATGAAGATTGAGCTTCAGGGCTTCGTGATGGCGGTGGTGGGATGAAGGGGGTATATAATGTTGAGCCTGTCACGTCATTGCATTTGTCAGACTCAAACCGACTCGATGATGGCAGATCACACACCTCTCTTCAGGATATGATCCACAATCCCATTGGTCCTTAGTTCGCCATGCTTCATGCTCAAGTAACAACCTATCGATTTCGCTTCCTTGAAGAAAGGTTGATCGAGAAGTATTCTGAATACCGCTTGTGCTACCCCTTGAGTCAGCCAGATGACTCATATGCCAGTCAATGAGATTAACCACTCACATTGCTTTTCCACTTCACCATCTGACATACCTTTCAAAGTCCTCAGCATCGATTTCCGCAAAGACGCCTTGAGGGCGAAAGCTGCTTGGGTCGACATGTCCGATGGTTCACTGAGCTGTCCGGCAGATGATATAAGCTGATGAGTCATTCCAGAGAACGTTGAGTGTCTCTGTATCTGAGCAGACTCTGTGACATAAGAAGATCAACGGAGATGCATCAAAACATCGATGGACAAGATTATAGACATCTCGTTACGTAATTTGTTCCTTTCGATAAGAGATCCGAGATCTTCAGCTCAGCTTTTTTTCGATTTCACTCTGTTTTTCTGCTTTCTTTTTCATCTGATTCTTGGTCAACATCATTCTCACAGCTTGATGGCACAACATGCAGCCTCCTACCCTACCAAGAACTTTGATTCTGGATTATTATGACTCATGTGAGCTGTGAATAGTCAATCCTTCCGACATGTAGCTTACCATCTTAAAATGATCAGATACCAACAATCTCCTTTGTCTGTTCACTCAACTATATAGCGATGCAGAGGTCCTCAACAAGGTGATCGTGATCAAGGCCGACAAGTATACATGGTGAGAGCATCTAATGCTATCGGTAGAACCTTGTGTCTGAAGGAAAGGCTGAACAAACCTATCTTGCGTAGGTCCGAGTTTCAAGAACAGGTTTTACCCAATATTGACTGCGTGATACTGTCTCCAGGTCCTGGTAGACCAGACAACCCTTCAGTGAGGATCAAGCGCCATTCTTCATCTCGCATCTCTCATGGACTGATAGATATAAACAGGATATTGGCTTCGGGCTGGATTTGCTGAGATCTCACCCCGTACCAATCCTAGGAGTGTGTTTAGGACATCAAGCGATAGGAGTAGCGTTTGGTGCCAAGGTATGTACCCTATACGCGATGTCGCTCTCTGGAAGCTATTGACACCTTGTGAAAACGGTCAGATTATCAATACCCCTCGAATCACCCACGGTCACGTAGTCTCTGTTTCACCAGTAATTCCGTCCAAGGGTTTATTCGATTCCCCATTCTGGCAATTGTCGGGCAAGGAGAACGATTTTGAGGTGGTCGTCTATAACAGTCTGACGGTGGACCCGAGCAGTGAGCTATTTGAATATTTTCTTTTGCACATATGTAGACATATGTGCTGAAGCCGCATTCAGCCGTTCCCGATGAGCTGGAAGTTACCGCTTGGTCTGTCCCGAATTCGGATAGACCCAGTACTGTTCAAGGATTGAGACATAGAGAATATCCTATATGGGGTGTGCAGTACCATCCAGAGGTAGGTTAGACATGTACGGAAATCTATCTATTCACCTGGCTAACGCTTTTCTTAGTCAATTTCTTCCACTCGTGGTTTAGCTTTACTCCAATCTTTCCTCGCCAAAGTCAACCAGTTTCACTCCTCACCAGATTCTTTTCCTGCGCTCCCTTCTCAGATCGTCGCATCATGTGCGTATAGAGTATCCGCCGCTTCCAAATCACGTCCATCATCAGCTCTTCCCACACCACCAATCACACCCTCTCCCTCCAGAGCTCCATCTCAGCGTAGGCCCAGACGAGGCGGACTCAGCATATCGGAGAAAAGAATGGGTGATTTAGGTAAACAGCTAAGGGCTCAGGATGTATTTGAGAGTCTGATCAAGCAGAATCGAGGTTCTAGGAAAGGGAAGGAAAAGGCCATTGGGGAATTTTGGCTCGATGGTCAGACGGTACGTGCTGCTTGCATGAATACTCTCGATCTCTTTGCTGAACGGTTGTCATAGCCCTCGAGATCAACCACTACATCACTCGCCACGCCATCGTTCCTTCTTTCGTATTCCTTGAGCACGCGTACAGTCACCCTACATCGACCATCTCTTCCTCCGAGTCGTCTGATTTTGTCTGATGCGACCACTTTCTGGGATTGGTTCTCCGCTGGATCTCAGTCTCTTACATCTTCCCTTTCAGCTACGTCGTCACAGGGTTTCAGGGGAGGCTGGGTAGGATACTTCGGATATGAAATGAAATTGGAGTCTCTTCAGGGATATGAGCGGGCTCCTCGGGTAGATAGGAGTGATGGCCTAGTTGAAGAGGTCGATGCATGTTGGGGATGGGTCGATTGTCTGACAGAAAGAACAAGTGAAGGACAGTGGATAGCTCGAGGGGTGTTGAGAGATGAAGAAGTCCCATTGGATGGAATGATTGATGAGGATGATGAGGATTTATCGATGTTAGATTGGCTGCGATCACACGAGGTATCGCTTGGAGCAAGTCGACAAGGATGGGAAAATTACCTCGAATCGATTCAAGATGTTCTTAGCAATTCCTCTCCGGATCACACCAAGCCCGCTCCGAGTTTCCCAACATTCCGACCTAACGCGACAGGGTCTGATTATCGTAACCGAATAGATGCATGTCGAGAAGCTATACGACAAGGTGAATCATACGAATTAACATTGACAACTCGATTCACCTCGTCCTGCCATCCTTCCCTTGACCCTTATTCGCTATATCTTCGACTACGAACCTTTAATCCCGCATACTACTCAACATATCTCCATTTTCCTACGTTGGTAACTCCGCGAGGCAAAGGACTGTCGGTTCTTTCGTCAAGTCCAGAGAGGTTTCTAAAGATAGATAAAAGTAGGAGGGTAGAGATGATGCCCATAAAAGGCACTAGAGCGAGAGTCAAGCCGGGACAATGTGTTTGTAAGCCTAACATAGGCTGTAAAGGACAGAACAAGGGCAGTGAGGCCTGCGTGGAAGAGGGCAAAAAGGTGGATGAGAGGATAGGAGAAGAATTGAGATTGGATCAGAAAGAGAGAGCAGAGAATCTCATGGTGAGAATCTTTCTTTCACAATTGCCGATAACATCTTGCAATCATAGCCAGATGGAACGAAAACCGTGCTGATGTTATCGGTGCTTGTCAGATTGTTGACCTGATCCGTTCTGACCTACTTTCTTGTTGTACTCCATCAACCGTGTCCGTACCCAAACTCATTGCTCTGGAATCTTACGGGGTGCATAATCTGGTGACTACCGTTCAAGGTACATTGGCGGGTAACGTTGGAAGTGTGGAGTGCGTCCGACGATGTTTCCCTCCTGGTGAGCTACCTGTTCCGACACATCAACATTAGCCAAGCTGATATGAAATTAGGTTCAATGACTGGGGCTCCTAAATTACGCTCTGTGCAGATGCTAGACGATTTTGAGGGTGAGAAAAGAAGGGGCATCTACTCTGGTGAGTTCCTCTCTGAGTATGCCGTACACCTTTTCGCTCATTCAGTCCACGATAGGATGTCTCGGTTACTTCTCAATTGATGGAGTATCAGACCTTAGTGTGGTGATTAGGACAATAGTAGCTGAGGGAGAACGTGAGTAACTTCCTTGTTTTCTGGCCCATCTACGGTATCGCTGACAACATAACACTGTACAGACTTGAGCATAGGTGCTGGAGGAGCTATCACATGGTTGTCGGATCGGGATAAAGAATGGGAAGAAGTGCTCACAAAAGTGGGTAGTGTTGTAGGTAAATTGGATGATGTGCAGTAGGTCTAGGTAGGAATCGGATGTATTTTGCAGCATTATATTATCCTGTCTCCACGAACACCTGATTATTTCCGAGGCTAAACCCGACTGTGTGCTGGCGAACGAGCAGATTGTACTGATCCCATGTCATGAAACAGAAATCAATCAAGCGGGCCTAACAAAGGACGGAAATACTGTTGGAGATGTGTTGTCAAATCTGGGCCAAAGGAACTTACACGTTTGACAGCAAGTTCCTTTTTAGCGGCTGGAAGGTGAAACGAGAGGGATTTGTTATCGGTGACAACACTTGTGTGGTGCATTACTACTGAGGATACGTATCTCCATCACGTACTCGACGTATGCGATTTTCTACCCATACTGTATTGTGAGTTCAAATTAGCTATCCTTTCGGAAAAACGTCTGAATCTCTGAAAGAAGTCTGAATCTCTCATACCTTTAGACGATAAACACAAGTAAACGGTAAACAACGTCCCTCGATCAAGTCATTCACTACAAAATGGTCAACTTCCGAGGCACATCCATCTTCCCGTCTCCCAGCTCATCGTCTATCTCCTCAACTGCACGATCCATCAGCTCTGGCTCCCAAGCAGATTTATCCTTGCCATCAAGTAGTGTATCATCATGGTACGATCGCTGTCGGTTCTCGTCTTCCGCTGCTTCCGCATTGAAACAATTTAGAACAAAGCTTGCACGAGGTAGGTCGTGATTGGCACCCATCTGCATCAAACCTGACTCGCTCCATGCCGCAAAAAACTCTTACCGCTGACTGAAATTGATTCGTCAGGTATCGCACCAAGCGGTTCTTACCAACCCTCATATTCCAACTCCAATTACAACTCCCATTCCTCCACTGGCCCGTCTTTACACGTTCATGGTGACATCTACATTTACCCCTCTCGCGATTCAGAGAGTTCCAGCGATTCCTCTGATCCTCCTTCGGAGGCAAACGCGAGCTCGACCAGCAGCGATGCGCCTTATCACATCGATAATCGCTCTGCTTTGACTCCTTACTCTCGCCAAACCCCTTATTTCACGCCCAATAAGCCCCGCAGTATCCTCAACGCGTACAACGGTGGTCGACAAACTGAGTTGTGGGGGTCTAAATCCAGCAGCTATCGTTATGCGCCCCAGTCATCGTTCGGTGCATCCTCAGCTCTGACGTCTACCAACAACAACTATTCGTCATGGACAGGAGATGACTCATTGAATGGCGTACAACCAAAAGTGAATCTGAACAGTTATGGTACCCTGTTTGGCCGAGCTGCCCAGTCGAAATCGCAGACATCTACTACCTCTAGTAGTAATGGTTTCGTACCAAAGAAAGGGGGATATGGGTTTGACTGGGGACCTCGACTCGGTACGGGACGAGTATCTGTATCCGGATCCAATTTCAGTGTCGCAAGTGGCGCTGATAGTCAAATCAGTGACCTTAGTGATGCAATCTCCGAGTTATCAAAGTAAGTTGACTTTTGCATGTTTCAAGCAATGCACCAGAGCTTACCTCTCCAATGTTTTGGTTCAGGATGATCAAGTCACGGGGAGGTTCAGTGACGATAACTTTCACGACCTCCACCCACAACTAGAACCCGAGGGGCTAAGAGATCTGAATTAATAAATTAGCCCCTCCTCAACTCGATGCAATTGAAAGAGGGAGAACATTGGAAAAAAGCTAAATAATGATATATGTGTACCTCGAGCTAGTATGGGGTAACCTTCACCTGAATGTTTCATTTGCACTGCCTTCTTGTCTGATTCTCTGCATGTCGGAAAGAGCATAGATCAATGTATCAGTTTCGGCCTTGTAATGTCGTTCGTTTGACTTTATGTCCACGGCACTGAACGTATGTATAGTATCGATCCGCAGTTCTGTCCTCGGATCTAAAAATCTAAGTCAGTAGTTTTCCTTTTTCTGCAATCAAACTAACGGTGATCTGATCGGGTATATGATTAACCCGTCTGTCAGGTATCTTTGCGCTTCTAATGAACGCATTGAGGTTGTCACCTGTCATTATAGATCGATATTTGGGTCAGGAACCGGATCTAGGGGAGGTTCCGCACAGATGTAGATCCGTTGAAGGCAAGATCGGGTCTGACAAGGTACGTTCTATTTGTTTGGTGGTTTGGGAAGATAGAAACGGTAGCGCGGAAGGTGATTACCGGGTATCTGGCAATCGTAACCTTCTGAAAGAGAGCACATTTAAGAGCCGGCAGGCACAGCAGAACGAATTGAACCTTATCATTCTTATAGTTACCAGTTCCAACAAGAATCAGGTCCCGCACAACAACAAGCAATGTTCCAACGCCTCTTGACTCGTTTGAGGTATCTCAACCTAACCTAGTCCTCTGCAGTTGCATTGCAGCAACAGGCGATGACGAGCGTAATTCATGCGATCCGCGATAGGAATTCGAACGAAGACCATCTCAGATATAACACATGTAAGAGCTGGGTTCTACATTGCCATCAGAGTCAGGTTTAACGGAGGAAGCAGCTTGCATGCACAGGTCTCACCAACAGTCATGAGCCCAAGAACTCGAGGGCCATATGATCTCTTTGCTCATAGCCGGATACGAGCAGGATGCTTAGAAGGAAACGATGGAAGGTATATAAGGGCTCTTGGATCCATCGCTCGTCTGTTCGCTGTTCAGTACAGCCTACTCCTCCTTATCTGAACTTAAAGGATCAAGTAATACTCAACCGTTCACTATGTACATTGTCACTATCATCTCCCTTCTCACTTTGACACTCGTTTCCGCGACACCAATCAAGAAATTTTCCGGCGTGAAGATCCAATCATATCGAAATCGAAGATGTCTTTCACCTGTTGGACCAGCTGCGGATGGCACACAAGTCACCACTGTTGATTGTTCACGAGCTAAAACTTGGGACATCAACTCTGGCAGTGGTAGTGTAGTTTTACATGAAAATCCTGGATTCGCTCTGGATGCTGGAACAGGCAGAGACAATAACGAGATTGTCAAGATCTGGACTTCTTATCCTACCTTGTTCCAACAAACGTGAGTTCACGGTGATATAACATGAGTGACACTAATCGGGCGAGTTATACAGCTGGTTCCTCACTGGTGATAACCGGATTGCCGTCACTGGTGGCGATCAGTGCCTTGACGAGGGTGATAATGGTTCTCAGACTTGGAGATGTACTACTGGAAATACCAATCAAAGTAAGTGTCATCCCTCCTTTGCCAGGACCCACGGAGATTGTGTGACTTTGTCTTTGGCTCATTTATGTCTCTCCATAGTCTGGTTTGTGGTCCAAGATGGCAATCCACCTCCCACCATCTCAAGCTCTTCGACCTCTGTTCAACCAAGCTCAACTTCCTCTGCCACTCAACCTTCTCAAAGTAGTAACAACAACAACGTAGGTGGTGGTGTCTTCAAAGACCCCTCTAATACATCAAGAAGGATCCATCGTGAGTGCGCAGGGTCCTTCTAGCGCAGATGCAATGTAATATAACTGATTCCCGAATGTTGTCTCTTTTTCTCACTGGCAGCCAACAACCAGAACGCGCTTTGTGTAACAGCAGGTAACGGAAATCTTGAGCTCACATACCCAGTCAACATGTAAGTCATTGTCCAGTATAATCATATGACATCAGTGCTGACATTATACAATGACGCATCTTAGCGGTCAATGTTTTGCAAACAACAACACAATCTCGGTAGCACAGCTGTGGAACCTCGCCGCCGGCTCCAAATCAGACTACATCAGATCGGCATTCAAACCCGATCGCTGTTTGGATGTTGGCTCCAACCCTGGTTCAGGCTCAAGAGTATTCGTTTCTGACTGTGCGGCAGCTGGCAACAAGGTGACAAAATGGAACTACGTGGCTGACAAGCTCCAAGTTGACGGTAAAAGTGAGTGGCTCCACACCAACCTGTCTTTCCCTTTATGCTGACGAGGTCAACACACATTGCAGATCTCTGTCTCGATGTCGAGTTGAACTCTGGCAGAACACCTGGTAAACCCATCGATACCGAAGCCAATTTACAAGTATGGGAATGTTTCCCTGATAACACACGACAGATCTTCACTCTCTATCCTTTGTAGGCCGTACGATAAAGGGTCAAGCTTCTGATAACATCCATGCTACTGATTCTTTCAGATGGTATCTGCTATGGCAATTTCTCGTCTTCTCTTTTTTTGTGGACAATCGCTTTGTATGTCAAGACAATCTGTAGGTAGATACAAATGACAGCCAGTGACAATAAAGTATAATAATAACAGTAATATGAAAGGTATGCATCAAGTTTTCTATTGTTCTCAATGCTGCCAAGGTACTGTTTTAACAAGATTGATCTGCGCCCTAATCATCATCATCACCACCATCATCGATTTCAAAACTCGTCCTCGTGTTGTCACCATCAACATCGCCACCATCATCGACATCACCCTAGACTCTGCCAAACTTCTTTTCCTGATCTTCTTCTGCCATACCGTACCGAAACAAACGTATATATCGCCTCAGGTTCAACATTCCTTGTGTTCGCCGATACTCAGCTATTGACGATTCCTCGATAACTCGTCTTCCTGCTTATCACTATGTGCAAGATCCAGCCCATCCATTCCATCATCATCATTTGCCTTCTCCACCTATCCCTCGCGACACCACTGATCAAACGTTACTCATCCGTCAAGATCCAATCGTATCGATCCTTGAAATGCCTCTCGCCTGTTGCACCACCTGCGGAGTGGGAGGATGGAACAAAAGTAACGACAGTCAATTGTACGTCCGCTGTAGAATGGGACATCAATCCTGGATCAGATAGCATACTCATCAGTGGAACAAACTGGGCACTGGACGCCGGTACGGGAGATCAGGACAATGCGATTATCAAAGTGAGTATATGATGGCAATCACCTCAGCAGTATTTCGTCGGATTTGAGCTGACGCGAGAATAGATTTGGCAATCCTACCCTGGCTTATTCCAACAAACGTAAGTCTCTTTGTACATAGGTGCCCACAGCACTTGTGCTGTATGCAGAATACATGCTGATGTATAGATCTGATCAAATCAGTTGGTATCTTACCGATGACGATATGATCGCAATCACTGGTGGCACTCAATGTCTGGATGAAGGTGTAAATGGACCGCAAACCTATACTTGCCTCGATGGTAATACCAATCAAAGTAGGTCGATTGATCTGAATCCCAATCTGCTGAGTGACAGCTGCCATGAATGCTGACCAGTAGATATTTTCTTCCCTGTATCAGTCTGGAACATAATCGGTACCACACCTACTGTTCCCGGTGTATCACCATCTATTCCTTCTGGTCCAGTCTACGTTGATCATCCAGTGAGCGAAGGTAGACGTATACACCGTGAGTCTTTTTGGTGAAGGTGTCATTATAAATCCTTTTGCTGATCTCCGGTGTTAAATAGCCTATGGTAGACTTGATCTATGCGTCATGGTGGGTAACGGGGCTGCATCAGTAAATCAGCTTGTTGATATGTGAGCTTGTTTTCAAACGATCTCCTGAAGTAGAGCTCATATTTCTTCCAGCGCCTACTGTCTGCCCAACACTTCACCATATGTCGACCTGCAACTTTGGAATATCACCCTCAATACTCCTGCCCATGTATTTCTCCAAGCACATCCTACGCTCTGTCTTGACGCCGGACAAGCTCCGGAGAATGGGACCAGATTGACTACATATGGATGCGGAAGCCCATACACCAGACAAAACTGGTTATGGGATGGTACGGCTTTAGCATTAGACTCGAGAAGTGAGTTTTCACCGAAGCGCCCAGAGTCAAATCTGCGCTAAGTCAACTTTCACCTCTAGATCCATCCAAAGCGTTGCAACTTTGCTTAGACGTCGAGCTGAATTCACCTACGACCCCTCAACAACCCTACGATAGATTAGAGAGATTGCAGATTTGGACATGTTTCGAGGGTAACCGCCAACAGGTGTTTTCCGTTTCCGGTCATGAGCCTGCCGATGATTGTTGATTTGCTTGTCAATAGGGTGTCATTTGCTTCCAATATAATGCTCTTATGAACAATCATGTGACCGAAGTGAATGGCCTAGCTCTAGATCCACAACATTGTCGCTTAGACGTCTACCACTTACCAAGCTGAGTTTGAGTCAACACAAATGAGTGTCTTAGCCACGCACGTCATCCTCCTTACAGCAAGTATTGCAAGGTCAAGCCATCTCATCATTGAGGATAATCAAGTGAGATTACAAGAGGGTCCGAGTCAATGCGAAAAGTGAGACATCCGACCGGATAGTGAACAAGTAGGTACCTCATCATGGAAGGTTTCGTAAAGCGGTGCTCCGATTTCGCCCGAAGTAAACGAAAGGTCAATGTTTTCCAGAGCAATCATTTAATGTTGCACCGCATGCAGTGCACACTATCTTGGAACTAACGAGACAAAGACCCGGGCCGTCTAACAAAGCATAGAGGTGCACAGCTTCTGGAGAGCCGCGTCACGCTGTCTGATGTGAAGACCATCCATAAGGTTTACCGCTGTTTACACCGATGTGTTGTGACCCTTCTATGTCGCCTGAGCTCAATTTACATCAACGCCAAGCAAAAAGCCCATCCCAAGGAACAGCAGACATGCTTAAACCCCAGCCTTTTTTTCGCTGAGTTGTTTACCCCTTATGGCATCTCGATGTGGGTACCCCAGAGATCTTTTTGGGGAATTTTCCTATCCGTAGTATGTTTATGCCGAAAGGCTCTCTGTGCGGAACCCGATTCATAACTGATGAAATAAGGACCAAAACTGATGCAAACAAACGTTCAAGAGCGATCGACGGACAAGGTTAGTGCGGAAGTTTATTCCACATATGTTTTACATAGCCCGTCTGCCGACCATGACGATCACACCGACTTGTTTGTGTTCAGCTGTAAACACACACGTTTCCGATTTCTTGGTCCCTACGTCATGCAACCGACGTCGGTCATACATCTTCGTCTTCGGTTCCGCTATCCCCTTGTTTACTCACATTCCTGCCCAACGTGGTATAGCTTGGTATTGATATGCTCGGATGAGCATGTTGGATCCCTCCGGATAGGCGAAATGTCAGTCAACAACATCGAGCAGTCCGATGTACCGCATACCAGAAGGGGTAAAAGAGGACTATTGAGAGGAACGTCATCGCCGTGGAAAGGTCATCTGACAAGATGACCTCCATTTTGTGTCCCTCTTGTTGTGGTCAGATACCTCGACCATCTTCGGACCGGCCGAAATGTAGGACACCCCCATCATCATAGAACTCAAGGTATATAAAGGATGCCTTCGAGGACCCAGCAGATCGATCCTCTTCCTTCTTCAACTGACTAATCATCTTCTTTTAGCTTTTATAGTTCACTACCAAGTATCACCAGCCCAACTTCGTTCAGTCATCTTTTCATCATGCAACTCTCGTCCCTTGTAGCTCTGCTTCCTTTCTTGGCTATTGCTTCCGCTTCGCCTGTTGACCGATCCCTCGGTAAACGATACAACGGTGTTCGAATCAAGTCCAACCGAAACGGTCAATGTCTTTCCGTCCCAGGTGATGCCTTTGGTGATGGGGTAAGAGTCCAAACCGTTGACTGTGCCCAAGCTCAAAAATGGAACATCAACCCCGGATCTGGAAGTGTCATTCACGTCCCTTCTGGTTTAGCTCTTGATGCTGGTACCGGTAGGGACAACAATGAAATCGTTAAGGTGCGTGACTATCTTCTCGCTATGCATTGACCGCCAGGTACAAAGGTTGACTCTGGCCTTATTTTTTATAGCTCTGGACCTCGTACCCCACTCTCTTCCAACAAACGTGGTATTTGACCGGTGACAACCGAATCGCTATCACTGGTGGTGACCAATGTTTGGATCAAGGTAGCGAATGGGAGGGTACCCAAACTTGGCAATGTACCACGGGCAACACTAACCAAAGTGAGTTATCACTACACTCATATACCTCTTGTTAGGACCGACTAACATACCTGTCCCCAGTTTGGTACCCTATCGACGACAATGGAAACAGCTTGGACCCCAACGGCGGTGGTAACAACGGAGGTAACAATGGTGGTGATAACGGCAGCTCTCCCTCACCAGACGTTCCAGTCAAGAATGTTTACCCCGATCCTGCCGATGGATCCCACAGATTACACCGTAAGCTTGTCTCAAATATTCATGTCGCCTCCACAGCCACTAACAAGGTTATACTGTCTTTCATAGCCAACGGCCGAGACGACCTTTGTGTCACTGTTGACTCCGCCAAGGTTGATTCAGGTACTCAAGTGAACATCGCTTACTGTGCTCCCAACGACTCTGATACCTCTAAGTACCAATTGTTCTGGGTCACCGGCGGTCAAAAGGGTGAAATCAAGTTGAGAGAGTTCCCAGACAAGTGTCTCAACTCCAACGTTGCTGGCGGTAACGGCCAAGCTGTTTGGATCGATGATTGCAACAAAGCTTCCGAGACTCAAAGATGGGACTACACTGGTGATAAATTGAGAGTAGACAATGGTGGTAGTGAGTAACAGTTAATCATTTGCCCCAATAGCTTTATATTCAGCTGATCTTTGCAATTACCCTAGACACCTGTCTCGATGTCGTTGAGGGTTCAGGAAAGACCGCCCAATCTCCTTACGATATCGAAAAACGACTTCAAACTTGGGAATGCTTCGAAGGCAATACCAACCAAATCTTCACCATCAAATACTAGTTTGACAAGATTTCACTAACAATGGACAATGTCAGAATGGACATTTTGAATCAGTAACTCATATTACTCTTTTCTGGGGTTTACTGTTTAGCAGTAGCAGTGTCTGAATATTATTATAATAGGGAATTCAACCAAAATGTATAATATCTTGTGGAACATCTTCTCAGGCTCGTTGCAACGTTGTTGTCCGCTTTGTCGACAGTCTTGATTCTGACGTCAATGACACATATATAACATCATCTCCTCGGTAGTGCTGTCATCTTTTTATCAAATCCTACGGTATTGCAGTTGATATATCTTCGAAACTTGTTTCTGCTTTCAATCCTTTCATCCAATTTTGATTTCAGAAAAGGAAGGGATTGTCTGCTGTACGGGTACGGGGTGTTGTTTACTCGAATATATAAGAGTTATGCAGTCCTGCAGCCATTTTTATTTTGATCCCAAGAACGACCAAAACCACCTTCCTTTCCCCACATAATCCAACCGGAATACCTCCCAAGCATCACCATACACTTAGCCCTAACTGTGGTCAAAGGCAATATGAGATCAGTCTCAGAAAGACTCTCAGGTCTCACGGCCTCCTTCAGATCCCTCAAATCTCTTATACCATCCAGAATACTTCGCCGTTCCAAACGTGACCGCAGACCAAGTCGTCAAGACTGGGAACATTCCATGTCGCCACCAACCCCGCAATATTCGACATACGACTTCGATGCCTCCGAAGTCTCTAGCCGGTCTCTCCGGTCCTCTTGGAGGGGAAACGATCTCGCATCAGAATCAGTGGACAGTCGAAGATCGGCTATACTTCCTCTACAAGAGTGGTATCGGGTGCAATCGACTCTGAACTATCAATTGCGCCATCAGCTCTCTGCATCCGAATTGGTCGAGCAAAAGGAACAAGTCGAATCGCAGCTGTCAAATGCTACCTCATTCAAGAGATTAGCTAAAACGGCTCTAGAGGAAAGTTCGAGTCGGACAGAAGGATATTCGGAACGCGATGTATTATTGTCCAGAGTAGTGTATGCAGAAGCTGAATTGAAGGAATATGAAGCTCGAGAGAGTTACAACTCAGCACAAACTGACTGGGCGATGTCAATACTTCGCGAGGAACGATTGAATAACGATTATCGTGACCTAGCTCAGGGATCTAAACCCCGGAGACGAGATGATGACGACGACTGGGCGAGTCGGGACCCTGATCATTACTCGTATTTGAAGAGCTTGGACGATATTGCACGTCACCTGGGACTTGAGAATCGGCCAGCAGAACGATCCTACAATATCGATCGACCCCTCACGACTCCTCCTATCGGGTCTTCTCACTTCAATCTCAAACCCGTCGAGCCATGCAGTACAGCTTCGTCCACCTCAACCTTGTCAAGAGAAAATCCGGCTGCAGATGAATATAGAGACGGGAGATCGTCCATAGCCTCAGAAATTGCGAAAGGGAATTTCACCATACCTAACTGGGCGATCGATGCGTCCAAATTCCGAGCTTTGACCCATCCTTCCCAAGACACGAAGAAGCTTTTCAACGGTAAACCTCTGAGGCTAGATTATCCATCGGATTGTGACAAATCCTCTTCTTCTCCACCTACGTCAAATGATTCCAATCAGCAGCTTTCATTTCCCCTCTCGTTGTCACTTCACGCTACTGGTCCTCCTCATACCGACCAATTGCTGCTGACAGCAGGTCCTTCGAATGATGGTGAAGACGACGGACACATTGATTATTTTCCACAGCGTTCTACACTATACTCTTCTTCTTCTAGGCCTTGGACCTCAGAAGGGTTTCTGTATAAACCGCTGAGTAGATTCGACCCTCAAAAAGGGCATAAACAGGGGGCAGAGATACATACAGCAGAAACAGCCTCGCAGGAAGATGATCTGTCTTCGATATTTCACTGGTTCGATGATCGCGGTCACCGGTCCACAGAGACAAGAATGAAGTCCTCCCTCACAAGTGGTCTAAAATCCTTCGCGAACTTTGTGTCTAGCAGAGCAACGCAGCTGGAACGCTTCGCCGAGAGTAGACTAGACGATATGTTATCTCACTGAGTTGTAAAGCGTATGAGCATGGTTAGTATATACGATAGAGTTGGAGGATCTGAGATGATGTCGGGGTCTGATGGATAATGTAGCAGTTGCATCTCATTATTCTCATGCTGATGACACAAGATTGTGGAGTTGTCAGCTAAAAGATATGTAAGGAGGGCAATTGGACCACCTAACTCACAAGAGTTCCCCCTTCGCCTCGGTATCTCAGGACCTATGTCTATCGTTTCTATCTGATCTTGCAGCAAGATATCTCCCAATTCTTCTCTTGGTTCCTGTGCCAGCGATAGATCCTCGATTTCAGAGGAAGTCTCATATGCAGGATCTCGGTTAATGGATCGTTTAATGGGGTACGGTTGCAAATGATATGTCTGGGGAGACCAATATGTTAAGTGGTTGAGTGACAATATGTTTGCCATGACTTTGCACCACTCACCTCTTGTATAGTCTCCGTTTCTATGTGAATTTCAGTCTCGGTACCATTGACGGAACGGAATTGAGGGGGAAACCGTTTCGGAGGTTGAGCCTGCAAATTCATCTTGGCTGCAAAGGCGGACTTGTACGATGCGAGTCGAGGAAACACTGGTCGATTCTACAGCGCGTGAGAGTGTTCATGGATTGAGCGGTCCGGTCGTTGGCAAGGGATTAATCACGATGCTGGACTCACAATGTGAAAGACTCCTTGTGGTGCTAAATCCCTCTTGAGGAAATGCCTTGCGTTCAGTATACCGAGAAAAGAGACAGCGTATACTTTAGGGGTGCACCTATCAGATGAGTTGAGAGTTATCAATGACATGTGCTCTCCAATATCTGCAATATTTGTTCCAGGATTTACACACAAGAAAAACGCAGAGAGGTTCCACTGAGGGATAGCAGCAAATGCAATAAGGAAGCAGGCAGAACTATGGCACCATCAGCCAGGCGCTTGATCGAATATTATGTGACTCACAATATTGTCGGGGCCACCTGAGCTTCCAGAAACACGCTAAAGAGTCCCAAAATTAGCATGTCAATTGAGCATGTCCTTTTTCGAAGAAAGCCGGGCGGGCAGAGATTGGGCACCCACATCAGCGACTTTTTGATCCAGCCATCTGTGGTCTCAAAGCTCTTCACGGCCGACTTCCTCATTAAGAGCGACCAGCATATCGCTCCTGTCACTATCAGATCGATGAAGACAGTGAGAACGAGCTATGAGTAGATAGTCATGTGTGATCAATAAAGACACTGAAAAGACGAAGTCTGTCATGAGCTTACCCATGACTGCAGGAGACCAGTGAAGAGCTATGCGACATTGCGTCAGTGGTAGGCCCAAGTCCTTCAGTTACCATACGACACGGGACATCGCTGCGTATTACAACACTTACGCGGCTCCTTTCCGACAATCGGTCTGTGACAATGGGTGGAGCTTTGATTTTCAATGCCAGGCAGGTTGAAAATGTCACAAGTCTACATTGAGCACGTTAGACTCCCTAACACACCATCTAGAACAGCAGGGGACGTACAATGACGGTATGATCGTGAACAAGAACCATTTAGGTCTGCCTAAGAGCACATGAGCCCGATGCGCGAAAAACGCCTGTGGGGGTGTTTGATGTTAGAGTACTTTCGACCAAGACAGAGGGAGTGAGACAAGCTCACGGTGATTGGGGTCTGTATCAAGCCGTCCAACAGGAAAAAGGTTGATACCCAACTAAAATTGTAAAAGTTTCTGTACACATCAAAACCGAACGCGAAGAGGTTCATCATCCATCTGGCTGAAAGGACTGTATAGCCTGTACTAATAAAGAGTGTCCACCACTATGAATCAGGTCAGTCATAATCATCCGCTGACGACATATAGCCCGATGGGCCTTTCAGGAAATTGCGGCAGACTCACTACTAAGGTCCTGATTGTCTTCCTTTCCGTAGCATGAGACATAGTATACCATTGTAGCACTTGCAAAGCCAGCAAGCCGAACGCAAATCCATCTGCCGCATACCCAAATACATAAGGGCCAAACGATATTCCTTGATTATTCTCGAACTGTGCTCGGGCCTCTAGTTCGAGCTGCTCTCGGTAGAGGGTTTCGTTGAATGGCGATGTCATGGCTGTGAGAGGGGTTCAAGGGGTGATTGGGTGGAAGTGTGGAAGAGAATTTGAGAATCGTATGTCATATACCAACGCAGGTCATCGTCTTGCGAGATGAATGGAGGTTGAACAGTAAACAGGCAATGACCGTTGAGTGTAGCGAAACAAGGAATTTTGAATGTATAAATGATAAAAAGACAGAACAAACTTGCTCATACCCAGTTTGAATATTTCCACAATCGGATTTAATGGGATGTTTACGTCGATCTCATTTGCCGTAATCGAAAGGGGATCTCTTCGTTCCTGAAGATTTATGACTAACCCCTCGTGGATGCTGAACGCATTTAGCTTTTTGCGACTGGGTCACAACCTCAAAGAAAGCACTTGATATGGTACTGCATAATAGTCCAACCTCTCCATATATGTCACAACTTGCTAGATTCATTGGCATACGTCTCATTCAGCCATGACCGACAGACAATTCCCTTCAACTAAAGTAAAGCCCTCAGCGCAAGCCAAGGCTCGGCATTCACCCTGGGAGCAAAGTACTGTCGCTGGCAAGACACCAGGAAGAGTGGTGCAGCTATAAGCCAGTCAACAAACAGTCACGCATTGCGTGTTTATTGACATCACTCACTCGATACCAATTGAGTCGCTCACAAAAATACAAGCGCCGCAAGACTCCATTCCAAGTGGAGTGTCGACGCACTGAATATCATGCAATAGGTTGCAAAGATTAGTACATAGACAAACATCACCGGAACTTCCCTCAACTGGATCAAGCTCTGACCGACTTTCGATCCGTTCTCACCTCATAGTCTGCTTCTTGGCTATATCTCAACACCGGACAAGCCTTCAGTCCAACAGGACAGAGATCATCTCCTTCTTCCCGCCAGACAAGATTCGCCGTTGGTGTAATCTTTTCCTTACAGCTTGACTTGGCGTGACAGTCGAAGTATATCTATAAATGAAGTAGGCTCCAATATCACAGTCGATCAAGACGGTCTCGGGGAAAGGTAGAATGTCAGTTACGTCGGTGATACATCTACAGCTCCAATTATTAGACTGATCGACCTGTATCACAGTGTATCGCAGGTTGGAGGTTGAGGTTGGACAGGTCGACAAGCAGTCTTCAGGAGAGTTAACAGGGAAGGCGGCTGGTGATGATGAGTCGATAAGATCGTAACATCCTGTGAACTCGTGTGTAGGTCTGGTGAGATATGACTGAACCAGTTTTTCCCAGTCAGCAGCGGCATCTTCATGTTCTCTTACATCGCCTCTCTCACCCCATAACTATCTCCCACAGCCTCGACGATACAATCTCCAGTCGCAGCACCATGTTTCCAAGTATCGATCGGAGGAGGTGGATACGAACATCGACAGTTTGGAATGGCGACTTCTTCATTGGTGGGATCAATCGTATACCAGAAGAAAGCGTGTGGTGCTAAGATTTCGGATTGAAAGCATGTTGCCTCCACGGTGCACGGTGCACGTAAGTAAGTAGATTTCCTCGACCACGATGCTATAAGAATGACACCAACTTACGATACATTCACCTCGATTGTTATGGGGGAGATTGAATTCCGCTGGATTCAGTCCTGTAGGTTGACCACTTGCAGGGAAAGTGTAACAGCCTGTATATCCAGCCGGGAAATCCTGCGCGATTGTGATTGTTGCAAGGGCGAGAAGGGAGGCTGAGATCAGTGCTGTGGAGAGCATCTTTTCGATGTTTGACTTCAGTATGGCCAAACAAGACTGGTAAGAAGAGATAGAGCGGCAAAGATAATGATGATATCAACATACTCTATCAAGGACCCTTCCTGGTATGGGTACATTCTGCTTATCGGGCATATTTTGATCGATCGGTCAGAAGAAGATCGTTGTTGTACAGCCTCGAGTTTCGAATTGATGGGAGATAATTGATTGTGTACATGTCACCAATTAAATGACTCAAGATCCATCCCTTATCGCTTTTCGCCCAGCCATAGATGGATACTCAGACATGAAAGACACATACATTCCTTTATAAGCCTAGTAAACTGCCGGGGTCCATCTGGATTCTGTTTAGACAATCATTTCTCAATAAACTTCAGCCTCGTTCCCTCATTCCTCCTAGTTCATCACCCCCTTCACCCTGATTCCCCGCTTGCCTGATCCTTCACAATGTCAGTTTATAGGTCAATTTTCGACACAAGAGCTAGATGCATGCATGTCGGGAGTCCATATGTGACGTATAAATACATAAAAATGAGTCTGGGGAGAATTGGGGTAGCTATCATTCGTCTTGAGACACACAAGTTCCGTCAATCAAGACATATCCGTCTTCGCATCCTAGTACCTGGCAGGTACCTGATGAACATAGCACCGATTCAGGTGATACACCAGGAAGGGATGTGCAGCTACATGACATGTGCCATGATTAGTATACTGGAAGGTCCTAAAGGTTGTCACGATCAGATGATGCAACTCACTCTACTGAGGTAGGACTGGTTCCAAAGATACATCCACCACAAGACTCCAGCTCGATTTTTGTATCGATGCACTATATTGCTCGCAATGTGTACATTACCAACCATCTTGCCAATCACATTATCGATCGAGAATGCCAAACTCACCTCAAAATCATCATGATGCCCTTCTACCGAAATTGGACAAGCTTCCAAACCTACCGGGCATAATACCTCCTCCTCATTCCTCTTCTCCAGTCCTATGTATTTCTCTCTTCTCTTGGCAGCTTGGCTCGGACCCACGTTCCCAGAACATTGATAGATATACATTTTCCTCGTATCGCAATTCTCTCTCGTCCTTTGCGAAACCGGTAAAAGGTCTGATTCAGTATCTGAACAACGGCAGAACCAATCCCCTCGAGGATCCGATTGAACTATGGCGTATCGTAAGGTCTTTTCAGTATTTTTGAATATACAATTCTCCAAGCACCCCGCGATACCAAAGACTGTAAACGGCGTGGGAGCGGTAGAGCTGAGGGCAGACCAACATCCTGTGAAAGTGTATGCGGGCTTGGTCTCAAATTCCTATTCGTTCATGCGGTGTTTTCAGTAGAAACAAGAGTCCCAGTCCAATCAGTACACCACGGTTTTACATGCGAGGGAGTACTTACCGCATAGACATGTCCTATACCTTGAAGCTCACAACCTCCATATGGATCTCCGGCGACGTAGGGAACGTCAGCAGTGTAAGGATAACATCTACAATTAGGGATTGTCTTCCCCGGATTATCGGGATCGAGAGTATGCCAGAATAACGCGAAGTTGTAGCCGCCGTTAGTCTGAAGACAATTCGCCTGATAACATTATACAGTACAGATAGCATATATCAGCTTGTCATCCCTCATCCCGTAGGGGTCGTTAAAATCTTTCATGAGATGACTCACCACACATTGGTCTACGGTGGCAAATGGCAAACTTGCATCAGAGGGATAAGAGTAGTAGGGTAATCCGTCGGATTCCAATTTGTGACAACCTATAAACCCTTTAGGGATGTCTTGAGCGCATACAAAAAGATAAATAGGCAGGTGAGGATGGAGTACCATATCATCTTGAAGTGAAATATGGGGTGCAATCTGATTCAAAGGGATGTATACTGCTATTTCGTATGATACTCAAATGATTGGAATCGCACCAGAGACAAGCGGCCATGTCCCAATTCTGAAGAAGCACCGGTGAGGGGATTCTGAAAGTCGAATTGGGGTTCACCTGCATCGAAGCATAGGACCTCGTTTCAGTCAGCAGACCGTTGCTTTCTATTTTCGAAAAGAAGATGATCCAAGACTTGGAAGAAACCGGCGATCATTGATCGTACGGGAGTCATTTGCCAGGATCCAGGATTAGACGAATAGATCTACGGATGACTTTGAGTAGAGCTCGTCTAGTGACAAGTCAGTAACGCAATCGATGATCAGGTACGATTAGCGTAGTACAATCTAATTTGTCAATGCATTCTAACGTATCTATCCTATAACACAATCCTATATGAAGCCAATCATCCATAATCTAGTCGTCTCAGTATTGCCGATGATGCGAATCATGCTGATCATTTTTTCATATCCTTCCAACGACGATCAAGACTTGATCCTCGAATCTTCCATCTTAAGCGGCGGTCACATGCTCCTCCTGCTCACCCTCTTTACCTTGGGGATTCCATTCAGGAACTTGGACGCTCCACGATCTACCTTCGTCTATCTTGCCTCTCTGTATACCCGTCATAGTATCTCGAAGTACTTTGATGATAGGATTGGAAGGGATCTTGTACGTTTGGGATTGATATTGAATTTCACCAACGGTAACGACTACTACTCCAGTACCACATCCGAACATACTGTTGCACCAGAGCAAAATCAGCGACATGTTAATAGCTCCGAAGCGAGAAGCAGGTGGTTCAACGGATATGAATATGGTAGTATTGTAGAGAAAGAAAGAATCCATCACTCACCCCTTCAAAGTACCATCCTCCAAACCCTTGATGATCTCAGGCATACTGAAATCCCTTTCAACGACTCTGATCTTCTTGGGTACCCCTTCTAATGGGAAGTCTTGTTTGTCCGAAGCGTGATCTTGGAGAAGCTCAATAATGGATTCACGAGTTATACCGGGGAGAACGATACCGTTGGACAAAGGCATAGTGATGAATTCAAGGTCTAAGGGGAGACAGAAGGATGATCAATCATTCGGTGGATCGAAGGCTTGGGAATCAATGATTATCACGTACATCCATCAGGAGCTTCTTTGATGATGAAAACGTTCATAGCTCCAGCTTCCGAGATGAAATCTTCTTTACCGTGAAGCCATAATGACATTGCGTATCCAGGCTTTTTAGAGATGTTGACGGTACCTATATGTATCATCGCAGTATGAACCACGTCTATAGAATGATAGCTGATGATCCAGCTACTCACCATAATTGGCTCCCAGCTTGTAACTACCTGTTCCTCCTGGCCAAGCTCTGATGTACTCATTACAAGCATCTAATTTTATACCTTTATCACCTTCTGAAGAAGGATATAAACCTAAACCTAAATTGAGGGTGGTGACAACGTATAACAGAGCTTCGGCGGCGAAGGCATCTTCCTTGATACCAAAACCTTCGGAAGTCTCGAGCAGGGTGGGTCGGATGTAGAGGTTGGATCCGTCAGTGGATGGGACGAGGGGTTGTTCTGTGATAACATGACTCGTATTAGTTCATTTGCTGCGTTTGAGGTCGAGTGAGGTGATGATGCTTACCCAAAGCCATGAGTTTGGCAAACAATTCAAGTAATTCGTCGTTATCCCATTCGCACTATCTCAGAATATATCAGACATAGCACCTGGTATAGATCCATACAAACAAGATGTATACTCACAGGTAGACCAAGTCTTCCCGCTGATCTCTTCAATCTATCAAAGTTCTTCTTAGGTCTGAATAATCTCAAATCCCCTTTATCCGTCTTGTAGCACTACACGACAGACATGAATATGGTCAGCTCGAGCGATTTAAAATTGATGCTATAACATCATCATTCACCTTCATACCCTCGAAACAAGTGACAGCGTATTGTAAAACACCAGCCAAAGGATCAAACGTCAGGTCCTGTCTTGGGCCTATCTTAGGTTGACCCCATCCTGATACTCTGTTCCAAGGGATAGTGAGCATATATCGACCATGTGATTCTTTGCCCGGTGGGACGACGTGAGTAGGGGGAAGTGGGGTGAAGTAGAGTGAAGATGCTTGGATGGGCGCCAAGGTATGGCCGTTGCTTTGTTTGGCTGTCATTTTGGTTGTATGACTGCTGTGATTCACAGTGCGAATAACTATGTGAGGTATAGACAGAAGAGATAGTATTATCTATCTATACCTTGAATGTGTTATCTTTCGACTCTATATAAGTTATTCCATTCAACCTTTTCAGAGTTTACAGGTCGGACACACTGATCGCCGTCCTTTGGCACTAGCCGCGGCCGAGTAACAACGGGATACAGAGTGGCATTAGCGGAGATGCCCGCTTCAATAGGATATCCCCTTGAGGTTTTCGTAATCGTGATTAGGATCACAATTAGCATTTCTCAAACATGACGTGCATGTAACTAGCATTTCAGCTGGGAGCCATCCAGGAAGTCCCCTCCAAGTTTTTGTCTGGTGTTCGATAACTTTGTGTAGAGAGACACGTTCTGTCGTAGAACCGAGCTGTGAGTGTCAATCTTAAGGCTGTACCTCTTTTACCTCATGGCTGCCTACTTGGAGGGGTGTTGATATAATCCATACTTCGACTCAGCATAACGCGCAGACAATGCCAGATCCGTTGATGGTTTTCACAGGAGGACCAAGTCGTTAGGTGAATTTGGGGATGTGTCGGCACAAGGTCAGTAACTCACTGATTCATGTCGCATCCTGGGCTCTGAACCTTGAACAATACTTCATCCTAGACCTACGCTTCACCCTCCTCTTTGTCTCTTTGTCTCTGTCTCCACTCTACTCTACCATACTACTCTACTCTTCCTGCTCGTCATACCCAAAACATTTTTGGCTACTCCGGCTTGGAGACCCCACAGAAGATGCCCGGCACACACGCCACATGGACAAACACCGCGTATACCCGGAGTGACATGGGCAGACACGGGTGAATTACCTGATTAGGAATCGAGGGTCCATGCGCGTGGGTGCTGGAGTGTGTGGGTCAATCCCTCTGGTCTGATGCCCTGTACACGTAAACCACATAGAAACCACAGTGACAGCAGTAAGAATAATCCGCCACCTGGTACTGTGTCATACTCCCTTAGGATATCATGTTCAAGGACTCATAACAACAGTAAGTTACTCATAGTCAAACAGTCAACAATAACAAACACCATAGAACAAGAAACTAGACATTAGACATTCCATTCCACACTCACTCACCCACTCATACGTTCATACATAGTCATCATCATCATCATCATCATAGAACCACGTACACCACAACAACCCCAACCCATGTCAACTAGATATACCACGACATACCTTGGATCACAGTGAGTACCGAGTGTGGAATACTGAGTGTAGAGTCATACTCCCTCCCCCTCCTACGCGCTTGTCAACCCCCTTGTTTACTCCACCGTGCACACATCACCAACCTTCTTCATCTGTCCCACCAACATGAATGCATTCGTATCACTATACATATATACCTCTCATGCTGACTTCCCCTGCCCTCCGTCTAGCAGAAAACATACCTTCACATTCAGCAACAACAATTACTCCACTCCCCCCTCTGTCCGCTTCCGAGGAGGTGCAGTCTAGAAGGTGGTCCAGCCTGAGAGGGCATAGAAGGTTATCAGTCAGATCAACTGTCGTCTAGCAGGTCACACGAAATAGAGAGGTCTATAAACAGGAAGACCTAGGACACATTGAATAAGCAATAGGTTTCTCAATACTCTCGGCCGATTAGAACCTCAAGATTATCGACCATATCTGCGTCCTGATACCATTGAGTAAATTCACATAAAAGCATGGTGTCGCCTCCTTCTTCGCTGCCTTCGCCAACACCTTCATCGTCATCACATTCGCATTTCCAGTCGATGTCCGCCATGCAGCCCCCTAACCCCCCTCGAGTATCTCCAGCAGCATCCGGTCACTCCGGACACTCAATGTCTTCAAAGATTCAGTATTCAAATGGAGTGAATAAATACGAACATAACCCATCACCAACTGGATACGGTGATTATAATCATCAACCTGGTCAACAACCTTACAATCCCAATATACCAGCAGCGTTCTTACCTCCGGTTACATCTTCACCACCACCCCACCCACCTCCTTACGTCCCACCACCCCAGCATGCTATGGCACCTGATCCAATACATTCGATAGCAACAGGTGGACCGGGGATGATGGGGATGGGGATCGGACCCATCTCACCTACGGGTATGATGTCTGGTTCTTGGCCAAATCACAACGGACCAATATCAGCACCTGGTCCCAACGGATGGCGCGGTCGGGTGCAAGGTGGATATCCTGCTCAATCTCAATCGCAGCCTCTCTATGGCAGATCCGGATTACCCAACGGTGGACATCATTTACCATCGATTCCAGCGGATATTTACGGTGGAGTGGGTAGATCATCTATCTCAGGTTCATCAATAGGTGGTTTAGGTCCAAGGCCAAATTCTGGTCCCGGTGAAAGTAGAGAACGTCGGCGAGATAGAGAAAGAAGAGAAAAGGAGGAGGACAGAGATGACCAGGAGGTTATAAGCACTATCTTTGTGGTTGGATTCCCGGATGATATGTCGGTGAGTGTTTCTATCCTGGCTCAGAATCACTGATAATCACCGGGACCACCGCCGCTTACCCTAATGTATCTTTTCGCAGGAACGGGAATTCCAGAACATCTTCACATTTGCCACTGGATTCGAAGCTGCTACACTCAAATACCCTTCTGGCTCAAATCGGAAGGAACCAGCAGCTACCCTTTTAGCAGAACTCACTCAGCTAGCTGCTGCTCAAGCACAAGCTCAAGCAGCTGGTGAACCGTTCGACTATCCCCTCACTCAACCTGCTTTAGAGGAAGCTATGGCTTCTTTGACGATGGCTGCAACGGCTTCCACATCCTCATCGACTACTCCCTCAGCTGCCATGTCACTCACACCTTCCGCACCTTCTGGTCCAATGCTTGGTAACCCACCTTTACCCACTCGACGACAGACGATCGGCTTCGCAAGGTTCAAGACTCGTGCCGATGCTCTAGCTGCGCGTGAATCACTGCAAGGAAGGAAGATTGATGCTCTCACTGGGGCTATCTTGAAGGCTGAGATGGCCAAAAAGAATCTACACCACAAAAAACAGACGTCCGGAGAAGAACTGGTAGGATTGTTACTGAGATCAGGTCGATTGGCGAGTATCCCCAACGCATCCGGGACTCAGATAGGTCCGGGAATCCCTTCACAGATCATCCCTGGCGCTTCATCGTCTCAACCTCAGCCTTCATCCGCCTCAGCAAGGGAAGCATGGGATTCTTGGCCCAATTCGACACCCAGCGAGAGAGAACGATCGAGTACCGATGAAAGCGTAGTCATGCTTCCTCCGCCCCAACCATATTCATCAACCGATACATCCTCTATGCCCCCTCCACCACCACCACAATCATTCATCCCATCCAACAATTACTCACAATCCAACCCATCTGCATCACCTTCACTCTCAGTGAAATCGCCCAATCAGCGGCCTACGGATTCTAAGGCTTTATTGGCATTAGCAGAGGAAGCAGATGAGTTGGAAGGATGGAGTGTGAACGGCGCAGTGGGGATCGGTATCACGGACGGGTATCAAAACAATCGATCATTCCCTTATACTTCGTCAGCACGGGGTCAAGGTCAAGCTCAAGACGGCATGGGTGTCCCACCTTCTATACCCTCATACGGGGGAAATGGCTTTGGTATTGGAAGGAACGGTCAGAGTGATGCGACGTATGGGACTAGTCCACCTGGTGGGACGGGCAGTGATAGGTTATCAGACAACGGTAGAGCATTATTGAGTGGTAACAACCCTGCGGATCAAAATCCACCTGTGAGTATCGTCTCTTCCCGGCCTCTCTCCATACCGCTCTGCTCTTCACCTTTCTCCAGTCCATGCGTTGTATCCGCAGGTTGGGGAGCTTACTCGAGTAATCATGCTTTTGCAGATCAACACCCTCTACGTCGGCAACCTTCCAGCCATTTCACCTCCCACTCACCCACCCAACTTCCTTGAAGAATCCCTCAGAGGTCTATTCTCTCGTTGTCCAGGATTCAAGCGCATGTCCTTCCGGCAGAAAATCAATGGACCCATGTGTTTTGTCGAGTTCGAGGAGGTGCTTTTCGCCAGTCAGGCTATTAAGGATCTATATGGACATAATCTAGTGAGCGAACCTTCTTGACATGCCCAAATGATTGATTTCTATCGTCCTCGTCACCACACGATACTAATAGTTTAATCTATGTTCCAGGGTGGCTTGGTCAAAGGTGGTATTCGATTGTCGTACTCCAAGAACTCCCTTGGTCAACGTGGTAACGCCCATCCCTCCTCCCTCAATACCTCAATATTCGGTGGTATCGCTCATACCGTCGCGCTCGCTGGCATGTCCATGACATCTCCTACTACCACTCCTGCTCACCCCCTACCAAACAACAACGGTCAAGCTAGTCAAGGACCTGTCTCTGCTGGTCCCAATTCTGGATATGGACTACAACTCCAACATGGTCCGCCTCAGGGACAACCACAACCGCCCGTTACTGCACCTATCCCCGATCATCGACGGGGGAGCAATGGAAATGCCGGCCAGGCACAATCGACCAGCTTGTCACCTACGGCTCAACCCTTCAATATATCCTTGCCCGACCCTACTTCTCCCCGATCACGTTATTTCACGCCCGGTAACTCGAACAAGGTACCCTCACCATCTGACGTAACTTCTTCATCATTCACCGGCGGTTCATCCGCTGTCCCTATTCCGTCAGCCAATTCCACTTTCCAGCCGTTCTCATCGTCGAACCCGTCATCAGGTTTCAGTCCTATGTCGTCACCAATCAGAACACCTGCTAGTTTCAGCTGGAAATCAAGTGGTGCACCTCCAGGAGCTGGAAGTAGTGCAGGCGGATTCGGTGGATTTGATTTCGCTAGTACGGGTACCGCGTTGAGCAGTTTGAATGGCGCGGCTAGCGCTTGGGGAGCAGGAAATGCGTCAAGCGGTGACAGGAGGGATCAACAATGACCCATAACCGAGTTTTGATGTCCCATCTTCTTCAACTCATCAACCTCTCTTTTTTGTTTATTGCATCGGGATTTGCATCACGACTCCCGCATAATTGTTCTCATGCTAGATTGGTCTAACACATTCCTCTTATCGTCATAAAACTCTTGTTTCTTCTTTTTCCCTTTGGGTTTTCTTGGTGTAACATTACTTGTGTCGTCATACAGTTTGAAATTGCATATTCTTCCTCTCGCAACATATCTCATTCATACACTATCTACTCCTGTGTATCCACATCTCTCGTCTTGTCTCCACTATATATCAATCATCATCACATTCGGTTTCTTCTCTTTCTTTACATTTACCATCTGCAACATTTCACACTATGATTACTCTTCTTGAAAAGTTGAACAGTTGAATTAAAATGCATATCATATCTCTCTAGGTGATCCTGACTAAAACGAGGGTACTCACACTCGAGCGATGCCCTTAATTTCCGACTCAATCGAACTCGAATATAAATCATAGGTCGAAGGGTTCGAATGCGTCGATCAGGGTTAATACTGACACATGTTTACATAACGTGCCTAACGATCACTTGCGGCTAGGACGAGATTTAACCATGCTTAAGGTTCATGCTTAGACTGATTACGGAAGATCACCAAAAATCCTAGACATGTCAAGCCTACTGGCGACAACGCATGCTAGCACTCCCCGAAACATGCTCGGGCTGTCCCATACCACCGTTCGACGCATTAGGAACGGTATGAGAAATTTATTCACTTGTTCACGGTCTGTTACAAGACAAAGGTAGGAAAATTAGGTTGGCACATTTCGAATTATTTAAAGGGGCCAGCGTGAATCATACTAGATGAACGATGCCGAGGTCAATTTTTAGCAAGACCATCCGACGTGAAAGCGAAGGACGAAGAACCAGCAGTCCTCAAATTGGATTGAATGACCTCTCATTTGGATTATAGTACTCGACTCGTTTGCCAACAACATCACCGTCAACATCAGCAGTCGCCATGTTTACGGTAAAGAACGACGCCTTCTTACTATTACTATTGACCTGTCTGGGAGTGGTGGTCCAAGCGGATAATGCCTTTGCTGGATGCTTCTCGATATTACCTTCGGCGACTACAAAGGTCACTGGCACTTTTACATCTGCTACTGCTTGTGATGTGAGTTCACGATTATCCTTTTTTCAACGTAGTCAGGTTGGGGGTGTGTAACTTGTTATGATGGACACAAATGCTCACAGTCAACCTCCACCCCATCTCACAGCAAGCATGTCAAAGCAACAAGCACTCCTTCTATCAAAAATCATCTCAGTCATGCTTCTGTACCGACAAATATCCATCCGAAGGATATTTCCAATATGGAACAGCAGATACATGTTCAGATCCAACATATTACGATGCCCGAATCACGCACACTTCTTTCTCTTGGAGCCCTCAATGTTATTCCACTGCTCCGGGCGGAGTGACTTTTAGTACGTTGACAGGACCAGATACGTGTTTGAAGAATTGTGGGGCGAGTCTGGGAGCGGTATTTTACGTTAGCAGCGCTGTGAGTGTCAATCTTTCCCTTGTTAATTTGGTATATGAAAAGAGCTAATCGGACATCAAACGAAAATAGAATGGTAATTATCAATGCGGATGTGGTCAGCCGACGAGTTTCGGTAGTACAACGCAATGTGGACCTGGGACTTACTTTGTGAGTGTGATTATTGCTCTTTTAAATGAGATTCAACTGACGCCATTGCACAGTATTACTACCACTCGGCGGCTCAAGCATCCCAAGGTCTCAGTAGGAAGAGACGTCTGGAAGAAGCGAGAAGGCGAGCTGTTCCTGCGTATTGTCCCAGGGGGCTTACTGCATGTCAGGTCGGAGAAACAAACGGAGCGTACGAAGTGAGATTCATCCTATTTGAGCGGTATGGAAGGAAAGATGTCTGATGTTCCCTCAGTGCATCGACACCCTTTCCGAATTGGAAGCTTGTGGTGGATGTCTTTATGGTGCCCTCGGCTCGAATAATTCCACCGTTGGACAAGAGTAAGTTGCCCAAAAATACTGTAGGCGAAAGTCAGCTGACGGCCCTGAGCACATGACTCGTAGTTGTACAACCATGCCAGCTGTAATGGGAGGTGTGACTTGCGAGAATGGTCAGTGCGTAGCATACAAATGCAAATCCGGATTCGAGTTAGTGAATCAGCGGTGTGTGGAATCCAAAAGCTTTAAGAGTAGGAAACGATGGTAGGAGGTCTGTGGTGATCAAGGTCTTGTGTCGTCTTTATTTTCATTCCGGTTCGTGATTTTAGGTTTATAATGGTTATTGATACTGGACACTTCTTGCATTGTTGTACACAAACATGGTGGATATACTTAACCAAACTAACTATACCAAAATGAGGAAAAAACCTTATTTAGGCTTCAGAGGTCCTTTTGCAGGTCCATTGACCACTTCACCTTTACAGGTGAATCGCGATCCGTGCACTGGACAATCGAAAGACTTCTCGGCGGTATTCCAGGCGACGATACCTTTCAAGTGGCTATACCATCTCAAGTCAGTCAAGTTCACAGCCACAATCGTCAGGTGTGATCACTTACGGACACACAGCCGTCATCTTGTGAATTCCGCCGGATTCATCCTTGTAGACAGCTATAGGGCTTAATCCCACTCTGACAACATCACCCTCACCAGGGACAAGATCTTCTATATCCTTCAAAGTCTTGGTACATGCCACTGCCCATTTGGCATAGTAAATTTGATCAGATAAATTCTCCTTGACCATATCCGGTAAGGTCTTCAGAGCTTGCTTCAAGTGAGATCCACTGTGTTGTCGCGATGGCGAAAATTTGTGCGCCCATGAGTTCTCTTTACCGAGAATGAGATCGGTGATGAGTAGACCTCCGATAGCAGCGTAGGTGAGTCCATCACCGTTATCACCAGCTAGGTGTGGAGGCATTGTTAGTGATGGACAGGGTGTTACTTGGATATTCACTCACTGTGGACATAAACATCGTTCGTTCCAGGGTTTCGACCAATGTAGGCAATCCTGGAGATGAATCAGTCTAATTCGTGTGCTATATTACATAGTAGCTTACCCATCTGAAGAATCCAAGACCTGGCCACTCCATTTGTACTCCACCTCTCCAGCGGCAGTCCATCTTTCCCTGGCCCATGATCCCAATCGCTTGAATCTCTCCTCATAGTCCTCGTGTTGACCGACTTTTTCATCTTTCCCTCCGACAACCAGGAGGCTATACCCTTCTTGCTTGTGGGGTATGACTCGAACATAGTGATATGGATCACCGAGATCCCACCATAGCGCTTCTTCACCATCAGATGACACTGAGGAAGTAGGGATCTTCAAGGCTACCGCGTATGTCCGGAATGCCTCGACTCGTTCAATCATGACCAGCTACAGTGTGCAGATCGATATCAGCTCTAGTCCTCTCAATGATAGAAGAGTTTTACCTTTTGCAATGGAACATTCGTAGCCATTGCCAAAGCTTCAGCCTGGATCTTCTTGTCAGTATCTAATATAGCAGTCACACCACCGTTCTCCTCTAATTCATGTATCTCGTCTTCTCGTAAATCTCACCGCCCATATCAGAGACCACTTTCGCTAAGGCTTAGAGGTACTTGGTAGGATGGAACGTCGCTTGATTGCCAAATCGTACAGCTGGTCCACTCTTGAACCCTTTGATACAAGTGTCATTGACGATCGAGACGTCCAGTTTACCAGTCTTCTCAGCAGCGTCGTATAATTCTTCAAGAGTATCAAGTCGGAACTCCCTTGAACTTGTGGGTAGCCGGTGGAACATGTATCCCGGAAGGCGAACGAAGGCACAGTCTATCTTGTGCTTATCGACGATGGTAGCAATTCGATCAATCGCTCCTTTTTGTGCAGCAGCGATTCGGGCTGTACCTTCTGCGCCATGCAGGTTCTGAAAGTCGAGCTCAGTCAGCATTGCCCGTTGTGCGGTGGGACAAGCAAACTTGTAATGTGGACATACCAAGAAGTCGTTGTATTCGTTATCCGCCGATAAGTGGCCCGTAGTTCTACCAGTTTCTCCAGATCCGATTTCTACCAAGCGATCAGTTTGGCAGCCACACGTAACCAGAGGAAACGGTATTGAGAACTCACTTCCATCCTCCAGTAAACCACCTTCTTCATGCCGGAGCGAAGCAATTCATAAGCGATATGTAGGCCAGCTATACCGCCTCCGATGACCACCACATCTGTCTTGGTATCTTGAGTGAGTTGAGGGTATGAGGGTGGTTTGGACAAGAGATCATCCCTTTCCAACCATACTGTACTTGGTTTCAGCGATAGACCCACATGTCATGAATCCACTCACCTGTCTTGGTAGCACCTGAAGAATCTGTCCAAGACATGTTTCTGATAGCAGCGTAAGGTCTAGGGATTTGCTGGGGAGTAGTGATATTCCAAGCGAATCTTGCTGACCTGATGGGCGTTGATTTATTCCTTAAGATAGTTGCACAACTTCGTTTTAACAGAAGCATCGCGCGGTGGTTTTGGAATAAAAATACGCAGGAGATGATACCTCGTAGAGTCGGTTTTGTATTAAACCAATCATGGGGATCACGATGCACACGGGTCATCGATCTGGAGACACTATATTGTACGTATAAATCATTGAAATGTGAATAGGTGATCACAAGATTCCAGCAAACCAAACAGCGTCATAATGTGATAGTATCAAGGCACTGCGGGGTAATCAACCATATCGAAATCAGACTATGACAACCCGGTATGACGAGCCAATCAACCTTGGGTGATTTCACTAATCTTAGTCCACACGCAGAATCGTGTCATCTGGTGATCCTGCAATCGTGCGTTGTCAACGATTGATGCATTCGTTTCAATCCATCAGATCGAGCTAGATAGTCTCAAAGATCGGACCTTTTGGCTAACCGAGGATCAGCTCGAATCGATAAGTTACAAATGTCCTACCCAGATCGCCAAAAGGAATGACTGCATGCGAAGTCTTGTCGATCCTATGAACCCAGATTTTACTTCTATTTGGTAAGCTCGGTAGCCGAGAAGCATTGCGGATTTGCCATAAATCGACTCCAGAAGAACAGGTCCACGGAGGATCCAAGTCTGCGAATGCCAAAGTACGGTAGCGGTAGGAAATCATGGAACATGAGCGTCCATGCGACAAGCCGTCTATGGTTCATGAAATGAATGGTTTGAAGTGTGTCAGGGTCAGCTCCACCGCTATCGTCTTTGTATGTGAACACACAAGGGGCATGCTCGTCAGAGGTTCATGCATGAATAGCTCGTACTCCGAGCACTCTTACAAGCATAAAACACGACCTTCCATATCGAGCTTCCCGCAGGTTGTGGTTTGATGCTGAAGAAAAATACTGACTCTTTTGGTTGGTATTCTAGACATAGGAAGCGGCCTGAGTCCACATGCTGGCTGGTACCACGAAAGACCAGTAGCTTCGCGGGTCGTTGACACCCCTCAGCCTCAACACTACCCATTTGGCTAATTCCTCTTACATCCAATGATCCCTCACGGGGCCAACTATCAATGCGCGAGCCCCACCGGCCAGGCTGACTACGGATCATGTTTTTTGGGTCTTCGAAGAATACAAATCCTCACGTAATATTCAAGATGGCATGATTGATCATCTTTCGCATTTAGCCGAAGATTGCGCAATCTCACGTTACGGATCAACTTTGGTACTTGTCCATCAGCCAAGACCGATAGATTGCCAATATGCATGCATGATTCCATTATTTGCATGCAGCGGAGCAGAAAAAGTTTGTCGGAAATCCGACAGGATGAAGGTATGCAAGGGACATAATGTTTGATAGCCTAGTGTTCAGCCTAACTTTTGACTCTGAAAACTTGTTTTCATCCCTCTGTGTGAAGGTAGCCTTTTGGTATCCTTCGACCGTGATAGAGGAAATTCGAAAATTTCATCATGAGCGAGTATTATCAGTTTAAACAACCGATAAAGCGAGTAGCTATCATAGGAAGCGGTCCAGGAGGTGTGCCAGCCGCTCGCCAACTACGTGATGCAGGCTTAGATGTTACTGTTTTCGAGCGACAAGACGACGTTGGCGGTATCTGGAATTGGAAGGAGGAGACAACTGGGCCTCTCTCGGTGCCCACTCCTCCGCCGTCAGTTGGCGCATTCACTCCGTCATGGGGTCAGGATGGTGTGTATGAAGACCCAGACCGAAGTCGTCGAAATCTCTTCAACCCGCCTAATCCATGTTATTGGAACCTTACCAATAATGTGCCGACCAAAACCTTGGCCGTGAGTTGATCATCAATCCTTCTAACACTCCCGCTAATATAGTGTGTAGTACAAAGACTTCCCGTACCCTCCTGATACACCGGACTGCGTTCCTCACTGGGAATTAGCGAATTATGTGAGAAGATATTGGAAACACTTCAACTTGGCGCCAATTACCCGGTTGAACACTCGAGTTGAGAACGTAACAAAGACCCCCGAAGGAAAATGGGAACTGAAGCTGAGAACGTTAGAGGAACTGAAAGGTGATAGAGTGAGAGAGACATCATACAAGGACGTGAGTCGGAATGTCGTACGATATCGAGTCGGCGTTGATGTGATTTGAGCAGTTATTCGATGCAGTTCTTGTCGCTACAGGTCATTACAACGCTCCTTTGATACCCAATGTACCAGGCGCAGGACTATGGTACGGACGATGGCCTGAAGCCTTCCTTCATTCTCAAGGATATCGTCGACCGGAAGTGTATGCTGGGAAGACTGTTCTCATCATCGGTGCGGGTACCAGTGGAACGGACATTGCTCGTGATCTAACTCCTCACGCATCTAAGATCCTTGTTTCTGCACGAGTGAGCACCAGCGCTCCCAGTGGTTATCAAGCTTTCCGAGCAGCACAGCGATCCAGATCGACGAAAAAGACAGAGGATTTGGAGGAGATCAGAGCTTTCAGGTCCATAGAGAATGTGGAAGCAATTCCAGATGCGGAGATTGAACTGGTTGATGGACGAGTGATACGCGGAGTCGATCATGTTATCTTCTGTACCGGATACCAGTACTCGTACCCCTTCCTACCACAATTTCATCGAGACCCAAACTCGCCTCAAGCCCCCAATAGCCCAGAACCGCTCGTAGAATGTGGTGATCAAGTCTTAAATCTCTACCGTGATGTGTTCTATATCCCTGATCCCACTCTCACTTTCATCGGTATCAGTGTCAACACCTCTGCCTTCTCCTTCTTCGAATATCAATCCATTTCCATCGCTCGGGTGTTCTCTGGGAAAGCAAGACTTCCTAATCAAGAGAAGCAACGAGATGCTCTGGAAAAATTGATTGCCAAGAAGGGCAAGGGTAAATTCCGACATTTCATGGGACAAGAAGGCGAACGAGAATATGTTCGAGACACTGTCGCGTGGATCAACTCAGACGCTGAATGGTCCGGTGCGGAGAAGATTGAAGGACATTCGAAGGAATGGTTGCACGAGAGTGATCAGATAGAGATCAAGATAGCCGCCAAGTATGGAGTTCAGCTAGCAGGTCTAGCAGTTTTGGGGTAATGCGGACCCTGTAGCAGTACCAGAAAGCGTAAATAAGGTAGAAGTAGGACCCATCGAGTGTGGGATATAGTTGACACCCAAGCCGATCGCTGCTCCTGCATAGATGCATTTCTTCCACCATAAGCTCTTCTGAGCTGAATCGAAGAGCATGTGATTTGAGTTACACTAGGGCTCAGGAAATCACGTGAAGGTCGCTCACTAAACATCTGGGATTCATTGTCTTCGCCTATAGCACGCATCCCAACTCATATCGGCTCTGTTTGCATACAGGACCGATAGCAGCATCCGTGCTCACACAGTTGAACAGTAGTAGTATCAGCAATGCCGCGCACGATATATGAGATCGGTAAGGACGCTGATGGACTAGGCACAGGCTCAAACCGTCACTACACAAAACATCTTTGACAGCCTGACCTTTTCACGCTTGTAAGCCATAGTCAAATAATCGCGCCGTCCTAATGCTTCTCAACGTTTGTCGGATTATATCGGTTTCTTCCACGGTTGAGCCAAATCAGCAACTGACTGGTAATTCAGTTCCCTCCTCGCCTCAGGGTTCACACTAGCTGCTTGCTGCATCGTTCGTCAGAAACATCATCCTCCCACACCTCGAGCCGTGCGATTGGGTCCAATTGCAGGAAATAAAAATACGCAGTGAAATTGGAGCTGTAGCGACCACCGCGGCTGCCAGTCTCGGATTTGACAATGCGAAAATCAAATCCAATCCTTCAATGCGACTTCACCCATCATGCACTTGCACTCCACGCTTGGATGAATGAATGCTGCGTCGCTTGAGCTTCACCGCTGTGGTAGCTCTCGGCCGCATTCAAACTCTTCACCACTTGTCCAGCTGCCGCCGTAAGCGCTGGGGGCGGATGAGCCTATCAGATATGTCACCTTTCAACCTGGACTGGAAACTTCTGGCAGCCTCGTCCCTGAGTTTCGATTTCCCGCCCAAACGAGTCCGTTGATGATACCGCACAGGAGGGCAAGAATCCGACTTGGCAGTGCGTATTTCTGGCGTGTACCTAAAAATTAATCGACAGAATTTTCCCGGATTCCTTGTCAGATAAGCCAGACGATGTGCTCCAACAGAAATAACGAGATCGGCCGAATAAGGGTGTGAAGTTTTTTTATCAGATAGATATCTCTACGACCATCATGACTGAGAATTTGGTGGATACTGGATCACATATATAATGAGCGTATAGGTGAGTGCAGGCGTAACGCATCCTCCTCTCAACGTTCAACGACTTTTGAACCCTCATCAAGTATCGCTATGTCCCATTCCCAACAAACGGAGCTGCCGCATCAAGCAGTAGCAGACCTCGAACCAGGCTACGTGTCAAACAATACGAGCCAAGGTCCACTAGCTACCGAGGACTCAGACAAAGAGAAAAACATCGACAACGAGGGTTCAGCACTCCCTCAACTGTCACATCGACCGCCCACGACCGAAGATGGATATGAGAACCAATATCACATTGAGGATAAGCCCGATGAAGATGTTCAGGAGGGTGTAAGGGAAGCTGAAGCTCTTACTCTTACGTGGACGAAGAAGTGGTTGGTCGCTGCCTATATCTTGTGAGTCAATCATAACATATCAACCTGATAGGCCAAGAGCTCATGCACCGCAGGATGTTCCTCATCTATATGGTTCGAGCTTTCGAGGGGTCGATCACCGGCAATCTTGGTCCTTATATCGTTTCAGGTTTCGAAGCACATTCCCTTATTCCCATCATCTCCATTGTATCATCTATCATGGGAGCCGTTACCTATCTTACCGTCGCTCGAGCTGTCAACGTGTTCGGAAGATTGAAGGGATTTGTCGTATTAGTCGGACTCGCTACGATCGGTTTGATTCTCAGTGCTACTTGTACCAATATTGCTACCTACTGTGCCGCTCAGGTAAGTCACCTCTTAGCACTATGCTAATGCTAACAATGTTTCCAGGTCTTCTACGCAGTCGGTTTCGCTGGTATGATTTTCTGTATCGACATCATCACTGCCGATACCTCGTCACTCAAGGATAGAGGTCTTGCATACGCTTTCACATCGTCGCCATACATCATCACTGCTTTCGCTGGACCCAAGGCATCAGAAGGGTTCTACCAATCCAATTGGAGGTGGGGTTACGGCGCTTTCGCCATCATCCTGCCCGCCGTTGCGACTCCTTTGTGTTTGATCATGTTCTTCAACAAACAAAAGGCCAAGAAGAATGGATTACTCCAACCTAGAAAGGTTTCCGACAGGAGCGTCGTTCAATCGATATGGTATTATGCTGTTCAATTTGACAGTGAGTGCAACGATCCCTTCACTCAATAAGGAGTAAAGTTGACCCCTTCGTGCCCTTCAGTTTTTGGTATATTCCTCGTCGCTGGGGGTCTCACTCTGTTTCTCCTGCCCTTCTCAATCGTGGCCACTTATGCGGACTCTTGGAAGACCCCAAGTATCATCGCGATGATCATCATCGGTGGTGTGATGCTCATCTCCTTCGCCTTCTACGAACGATATCTCGCACCCGTGCCCTTTATCCCTTGGAACCTCTTGGTATCAAGAACAGTTCTTGGTGTTTGCGTCTTCGACTTCGTATACATCATCGCCAATGGATGCTGGTCAAGTTACTACACCTCTTACCTCCAAGTCGTTTATGGCGTTTCGATCTCTGTCGCCGGTTATATCGACAATGCCGCCAATGTTGTCAACGGTGTATGGTTAATCGTCGTCGGTATTCTCATCAGAAAGACTGGATATTACAAATGGCTCATGTGGCCATGTGTCTTGGTCTACATCCTATTCACCGGCTTACTTATTTACTTCCGAAATCCCGACCAGTCGGTCGGCTTCAACGTCATGTGTCAAATTTTCCTTGCTCTCGCTGGTGGTACTCTCGTCATTATCATGCAAGTTGCCGTCCTTGCTGCTGGAAACCACAACGACTCGGCCGCGCTTCTTGCTATCCTCAGTACATTCGGTAACGTCGGTGGGGCAGTGGGTAACTCAATCTCTGGGGCTATCTGGACTCACACACTCCCTGAGGCATTGGCTTCTCGACTTCCCGCTGAGACGATCGATCTCCTGAACGAGATTTACGAAAGTCTCGATATCCAACTGTCATACCCTATGGGTGATCCGACTCGTACCGCCATCATAGCAGCTTACGGTGTAGGTCAAAAACGAATGCTGATCGCTGGTACTGCCATCATGGTTATTTGTCTCATTTGTATCCTGTTCATCAAGAATATCAAGGTGTCGGAGATTAAGCAAGTCAAGGGTATGCTTTTCTAATCTGGATTCCTTTGCACACACGTACATAGATTATTATAATATGCATCTCGTTTTATTGGATGAAGCGTTGTTGCAGGCCATGTCCTATTAAGTCGTCTTATGTCGATCATGAGGTTAGTCATAGACCGTAAATACTGATGGTGCAAGTATTTACGGTACGCTGAGCCCTGATACACCATTACCGTAGTTAGAGGATCATCTCAGTGGTACATCAGAAATTGTATACAGATACACTTGGGCGATTTACTACCTTTGGCGGCAGTATGCTGTGTCTTTCGTTCGATAAAGCTACATATACATATGTATACACATAGGTACTCTTGGCAATTTACGTGCCCCAGACCTCGAGGCCGACGCAGTCGAATAAAGAAGCCTTTTGGGACTTTCGGGGGCTAGATTCCGAAAGAATCTCATTATCATAGGCGGGGCAAGTGGCAGACGAATTTTGGGTGAACGTGGAGTCGAGCAGCAAACCATATGTCCCATCACTAAATTGGCAGGAGTGAAGTCAGAATATGAAAAGATCCAACATGCAGAATAGACATGAACACCTTCGTGAGATAGCACTTACCCACCGCCAAAAGAGATGAATCCAGATTCGCAAAGAGCAAAGTACTGATTTTTGCCGGTCCAGCGGTAGACTTGGACACCGGACACAGGGTCAAGCTTGAACAAGAATCTGCAAAGAAAAGTTCAAGAGTTTCAGTAAGTTGTTACACACAGCCTTTTGTAAGGCTTTATTGCCAGGATTTGCGGTAGGATTCAGAGGTCGAGGAAGGCAAGAGATATGCAACCTAAAGACAGGTAGCATCACCCCGCCAAATCCAAACTTACGATTCGCCAGTTCCATAATATGTTCCTTCCCGCTTTACGATTGACTCGTTGATGTAGGCACCGAAACGATTACCTCGACCGTCTCGGACCACCAACAGATTGCCGGAAGTCCTGTGAGTCTGTCCATACCGTTCCACCAGGCGATAAAGAGTAGACAGTGAAGCACCATGCTGATCAAGGGAAACTACAGAAACCATGAGCTTTCATCGAGCTGACTACGTACTCACATAGCAGGGTCCAGTTACCAGACAATCGTTGACGGGGAGGTAAGTTACCACGCAGCTGCGTTACAATGACATCAGCAAGGAGAATGCAAGTGCAGACCGGGGGACTTTACCTTATATGCGTCTGCTGACGTCAAGACTGGCTCAGTGCTATCACGTCTACCAGACAAGGTGACCTTCCCCCATTCATCATCTTTGTCATTGTATCTTGGAGAAGCATTCTGACGAGGGTCGAAACCAGGCGCACCCGATGGTGCTCTGTAGCTTCCTGCAACTTGTTCAGCAGTTGCAAAAGGGCTTTGATGGGTGATATCGATAGGAACGGGTTCGGAATGTTTTGTGCTTGCTATGTATTGATTTTCGGCAGGAACGATGTTATGAGGAGGGGTAAATGTAGACTTGGTTATAGCGGATCGCCATTTCGACGCGATTTTAGACGTTGTTGCCAACGTGTCTAGAAGCTTCGAGTGATGAGGAGGACTTCTCGTTATTGTTCGACGAAGATCGGAACCTTCAGATGAAGAGCTGGGGTTTGACGATCCCATTATGGTTATACCTGGATCGTGTTGTTGTACCTTGCGCATCTCTCTTGCAGCACCATCATCCTTGGGTTGATGAGCGGGGTGGAAAATGATATCGTTACCAGCATCCGTAACGATAGGCGGTGAGCTGAGGCTAAGAGAGAAATAAGGTGATGACATACGTCTTGGGGATTTTAGAGGAGGGGGAGGAGCGTAATCTGGTGATATCTCTGAAGGACGGGGTGGTAAAGGTATATGTACTGGAGACATGGACCGTCTGCTTGGTTGAGGTGAATAGTGAGGTGTCGAAGGGGGAACTTTTGGATTGTTGTGGGTCGAATGAGGTGTCACATCCTCCCATACATCTCCTCCTAGTAGATCAACATCCATAGAGATTGGTGTTGTACTCTGAAAGGGTCTCTGTGAAGATGCTTTGTGAACCCTCTGGAGGGTCGAATGGTCAAAGGAACCTAGCAAATCGTCATCGTCCAGCAAGGAAGTAGTATTTACAACTGGGAGTCCCGTAGGTTGAGAGACAGGGTGAGAGTGGAGCTGGATTTCAGAATCCTGATAATTACGCTGCTGCTGCTGCTGCAATGGTGGGGCTAACACAGGTGCCGAGTTGAATGACCCGAAGTCGGCAGAGGAAGAAGGTTGATGAGTTGAGGATGACGAGGATGGAGGTGTCGGCGAGACAGGGAGTGCGCGTGGATTGTCGGGCAGCAGAATGAGATCGTTGAGGTCGTTGCTGTCGTGACTGTTCATGGTTTTGATACATATGAGAATGAGATGAACCGATGACTCAATGAATGATTGAGTATGGATGATGAACTGTTGAATGACTCACTGTTCGACCACCTCCACTCGTTCTCTTGAGAGGTGAGAATTATCATGAGATCATTTTGATTCTTATCTCACTTGTCATACCTTGACATCTTCTCACTGCTTGATCCACTCAGCTGTCCATATCTCAACGCTCCACTGTCCTCTGTCTGACTCTCTACCCCTGTCTGTAGATATATTTCCGTCACAATGGGCAAGACGAAAAAAGTCAGGAAGCAACCCATCTCAGCCTTCGGTCCCGGCCCTGATGCTGGCCCTTCGAAATCCGAGATTGCCTCTAAATCAGCAGCTTCGACTGCCCTTGGCCGTCTTCGTTCGGGATCTGGCAACAGAACGGTAGTGTCAAGAAAGATCACGCAGTCAACTATCACTCGATTTCATACCTTGCTCAAACAGCAGGCCAATCTGAAACGAAACCTCAAGGCTGGCCGAGAGAAGGATCGAGACACTGAACTTCAAGGGATACAGAGACAACTTGATTCGATCGAACAAGAGATGAATGAGCTTGGTGGTCTTAACGCATATCAGATAGCGAGTACTCTAGGGCAATCCAAGGAAAGAGGTGGAGACAGCTCGAAGGTGCTTGTGAAATGGTTGGAAGAGCTGGGGATCAAAAGAGAGAAGATGGCTCAGAACCAAAAATTGCGGTGAGTATCTTGGGTCATCTCACATCACAAACTGGTACTTGATCTAAGCTTCTTCGCTGACTTGGATGATATGTAAAAGATAGTATGTTGGAGATTGGTGCGTTGGTCCCCGATAACTACGCGAGCTGCTCGAAATGGATAGACAATCATCCAATTGATCTACATTCTCAACATCCCGATATACTCGAGCAAGACTTCCTCGAAAGACCTCTACCTTCTGGAGAGCGGGATACGTTCGATGTTGTCAGCTGCAGCCTGGTGCTGAATTTCGTCAGCTCGCCCGCTGACAGAGGTGAGTAAGAGGGTCTGATCAGACTTCAATGTAGGCTCCTGTCAGCTGAATGCATTGACACAACACAGGCAAGATGCTTTCCCTCATACATCAGCAGCTGAGAGGAGAATCACCCTCATTCCTCTTCCTTGTCCTACCGTTACCATGCCTGACCAACTCCCGGTATTTGACTCTTGACACTTTCCAGGAGATGATGCGAATAACAGGCTTCACCCTAGAGAAGGAGCAATGGAAACCGGGTGGGAAAGTAGGCTACTGGCTGTGGAGGAAGACTGATAGTATATGTGGAGATAGCGATCAATGGAGGAAGAAGACTGTGATACAGGATGGCCCGAAGAGGAATAATTTTGCTGTTGTACTATCGTAATGACACGAACCTGTAAGCATATGCATACGACGAGATCCCATGCGATGCGTGAGCTTTGCAACGACTGTTATCTGCTGTAATTGGACTGCATGTCGGCACAGATGAGAACAATACATTCATGTACCGTAGCTTCGAGGATGAGCGCATATATATATATATCGTACTGTAAACGCTTTATGGTGAATCTCCACTTCGCGCAATCATATTTCCTTCCCGCCAACGACTACCTACCTACCTATTTGACCAACAACAAAGCATGACCAAACAACCATCATCAGCTCATATTTATTCGATCAGCAATAGCATCAGGATCAGCATCGGATAGGATGCATCAACGGACATCCGATGCACAACATGGCATCGCTGTCAGAGCTCTTGATACAGCAAAATCCCGATCGGTGACAGTTCTTTCAGCACTCCTCGGTGTCCTGTACATCTGGATCGTCTATCACTTCTATCAGAAGGATCTGCAGGAGTCAGGATCTTGGGGATGTGAAATGAGCTGGATGTCGCCTTCGTATAAGCTCGTTGAATGGCAGGACAATCCCATACCACGTTACCAGGTTTACCTTTATCGTGAGCAAGGCTTGGAGACAGAGTCGTCTGTGAGTGGGATGCCAGCTATTTTGCACAATTTGACAATGTTGACTTTAACTCAATCAGGTAGCTGGTCACCCCGTCATCTTCGTGCCAGGTAACGCTGGTTCATACCAACAAGTGAGGTCTATCGCGTCATCTGCTGTTAGACAGTATAGGGAACAATCTTCCCTTAGGCAGGGCATTACCAAGCTGGACTTCTTCACGGGTAAGTGAATGACTGTATAACCCCTTCGCTCTTGAATCTGACGGTCTGTTCCAGTGGACTTCAAAGAGGATTTTTCTGCTTTTCATGGGCGAACTCTCCGCACACAAGCCGACTTCATCCGTCATGCTGTACGCCGAATACTCGCTGAATACAACCATCTACCTTCTTCGGAGCGACCTGCACAAGTCACGCTATTAGCTCATTCGATGGGTGGTATAGCTTCTAGATTGGCTGTCACGGTAGAAGACATCTCCAGCTCGGTCGACGCCATCCTCACCATGTCTACCCCTCACTTGACGCCTCCCCTCACCATCGAGTGGGATATGGAACAGATATATCAAACAATTTCTCATCCCATCCGACCACTACTCATCTCATTATGCGGTGGTATATCAGATACTCAAGTCGTGTCTGATAGTTGTGCTCTCCCCTCGACCCTTGTATCCGAAGATGATGGATTCGCTACGTTCACGACTGGGATCCCTGGGGTCTGGACAGGAGTGGATCATCAGGCTATGGTCTGGTGCCATCAAATACGCTATCTCATCGCCAAGACCCTTCTCCAGATGGCTTCGACGGGATCTCGGACCGCCAAATTATCGATCGCAAGGAGAAGCTTTCTCGAAGACTACAACTCGGGATCCTCCCCCATCCATGGGGGTCCACAGGGCTTTCCCATCACCTCTACCGAAATGACAATCTTAGCTGAGCCAAAAACACAAGGATCACACATAGATCTGGCGGTCCAACACTGCACGGACAAGTGTAGGGATATTCCGCTCACCCACTCACTTGTGCCGCGACCAAGAAGCACCAATGTCCCTTTCCCTCTGCCTGGTGAGGGTATCAAGAGCGACGAGAATCTTCTAGTCGTTGACGTTCATTTAAGGGGGGTGGATGGAACTTTGCAAGTACACACAGATTCACATCGGATAATTGAAGCCGGATCAAGAAAGGTGATAATATCGCGGACATCGACATGGCGTGAGTCGACGGACTTATGGATGATGCTTATGCTGATGGGATGACAGGCGCCGACGACTCGTCCCGTAAAGCAACTTCCCTCACACTGAACTTTCCCAAATCTCGCTCATCGTCTTTGCTTGTGCATAGAATTAGAACCATCCTGACTGGTAGCTGTGACGGTGAGTAAAGGACATAGCTACTTGACCGCATACTGATGTTGTCTCAGGTATCCGTCCCATCATTCAGCATATTTCGATACCCTCATATCCTTTCCAAAACGTCACATCGGAATCTCGCTCGTACCCTAATATCAAAAGCGACCAATCCATATTTTTGCATTCGCATGTGGAAAGCATACCTTTCCAATCAGGAGAAAGCATTGCCAGCGGTGTGACTCTGAGAATGATCCAACAATCGGATTGTCGAGTTGAGCAATTGCAGATTTCCATAGAGACTTTTGGCATCTTGGCCAAGATCGTCACTCGCTACCGAATGACCTTTATTTCATGGCCTTTGGGGTGGATCGCGGTTGTGATGCTGATGCAGTTGCAGGTATTGAGGAGAGATGGTAAGTCATCACAGGACTGATTATTGCTGACCTTGTGTTACTACAGGGAGATTTCCATCTTTTGGTGATGGTCTTGAGCAAGTAGGTCGGCAATGGCTGCTTGGCTGTTGCGTGTTACTTGGCGTTTCAAACATCGTACAAGCATGTTTGGGAACTACCCTGCATCTCAATACCCTCTTGCTCGGGACCGTTGACCTGGCTCTGCTGCCACTTGTAATTTTTATGGCTTTGTGGACATTGGGCTTGACATGTGTCGCTTGGTTTGGAGTTCACTTCATCAATGCTTCGCTTAGAACCATGATATCACGAGCTTTCGGAAGGGGGTCTCAAGAGTCCAAGTGAGTGTGTCTAGAAGTTTTCCGCTATCCCTAAGCTGAGCTAACTCGTTTTCAGTCATACCATCAATACTCATCCCTCACGATCGGTATTCCTGATGTGCCTGATCATGGTCCTGGTATATTTGTTCATACCTCATCAACTCGTCTTTGTCGTGTCGGTGGCAGTATTATGGGCCAACCTCATATGGAAAGATCGTATAGATGTGAGAAACGCTTTCTATTTGCTTCAGCAGACTGGTGCTCACGTTTGTTCCCCAGATATCCGATGAATTCGGAAATACCATTTTGTTTTGCATGATCTTCCTCTTACCGTTCAAAGCGACGACGTTACTTGTCTGGGGTAGAAGTTTATGGACCAACTGGCAGCATCCGTTGTCTATCGAACACAACATACTCTACGTAGGACCATCCGTGCTCCTGACAGCTTTGTGTGCTGGTGGTAGCAGTCCTAAGCAAAAGGATATGTGAGTGATCATCCCTGCAGCATTCGACTTGGTCATCAGTTGACTTGTAATTGCAGAACGATTCAGATCTGCCGAATGAGCCTGTTCACTTTTGCGATCATAGCTTTCGTCTGTGGTAGTCGTTGGACATGGATGCTACTACCAATGGCTCACATCGTACTGCTGACTTTGGTAGGGGTGATTTGGTAGAGAATAGATAATGACTTTTAGATGATGCAGTAATGAAGTGATGATGTCACGATTTTTCTCTTATGAGCATTTCAATCGTAACAACATCATTTTAAGTAGCATCATCGATTTGTTTGTATATGGATGTGCTACACAGATTTCTCGCTGTCGCTTTTCACATCAATCTATTCCCCAGTTGAACAGCTATAAGATGACTGATAGGGCAGCATCCGGGGAGAAGGAATTCAATGCTGCCTCTACATGGTTATCATCCGCTCCATCTGCCGCAGCTTTACCAAATGAAATTAAGCTGGAGGTGAGTCTGGTTATCGACACCAGTCAACTCGCTTATGCTGCATCTAACAGCTTTACGGATTATTCAAATACATCAACACACTAGCTGGACCGTGAGCGATCTGCTACATATCGTGTGTCTTATCTCTTATCTGACCGTTTCCCAAAGTACCGGAAGTCGTCCTTCAATCTTTTCACCCGCTCCTCGAGCCAAATATGATGCTTGGGCTGCTCAGTACACCAAATATTCTTCCAAAGGAGATGAGGGGAAGCAGTTGGCTCAACAGCGCTATATAGAAATTGCTTTGCAAATCGGCTGGTCTAATAATGTACCCAACGACGAGGAGGATGACGTAGATCTAGAGAATCTAGATGATGAACCTATACGGAACAAGGGTAAAGGTCGAGATGATAACCCAATAGGTGGTGTCAAAGTTAGCGTCATGTCTGGAGACATGGATGAAGATGATCAGTAAGTGAAATATCTCACACATACTGATAAACTCCCTGACAAGCGGTGATTGCAGTGACACTCATCCTCTTCACCTCGCGGTATCAGAGAATGAAGTGCCAAAAGTAGAATCACTGTTGAAGCAGGATAAATCGTTGGTACATCTCAGAGACGAGTTTGTGAGTTTGATAGCTTAGTCAATGCAGTGCAACGCTGACTATCTCAGTAGGGGTATACCCCGCTTCATTTAGCAGCTGATCGAGGGCACATTGAAATGACTAAGCTCCTCCTTCGTCACGGAGCGGATAAGGAAGCAGAGGTGAGTTCTATCTACACTCGTCCAAGCGCACTTGCATCTCGCTTACGGAAAGTCTCTAGGATGGAGACTCCCAGACTCCCTTACAATTGGCGGAGATCTCTGGCAGAGATGAGATTGTAGAACTGCTGAAACCGATATAACTGTTGTATGCATAATGCTATTTATCTACACACGTCCGATGTAACCCAGCTCCATTTGCCCGAACGACCATTTCTTCTCCATCGAACGTTTCCCCGCAAGCCCCACAAGCGGACGAGACTAACGTCCACCCACTTTCTCTTTTCGTTTTCAGAATTGCCAAAATCTCGAACAAATCCGTTTCAACAAGCCGAGTGGTCATACTGAGCATCTCACCTTCTGCACGATAGGAGTCGAGCATACCAGTGAGGATCGTACGGAATTCGGCATACGTGCGCCCCTTCTGACCGCCTGTGTTGGTCCCGGTAGTAGATGCATCGACTAGCTTTTTGAAGAGTCGAGGAAAAGAGAGCGAGGGTGATGAGGAGTTTACGAGCGAAGCAAGGGTCTCTTGCACGGTGCTTCGAAGAGCCGCGACTGCGGCATTGGCGGAGGTGGTATCTTGCACGGGTCGTAAAGCTGAGACTGAATGTACCAGCTCAATGATCGCATGCAGCACTCCCAACCACATATCTTCGACTTCTCCAGTAATTATTCGAGAGGAGGAATGCTCCCGGCACAGACGTGTGGCCATTCGTGAGACTGATTGAATGTTGGAGATCGCCATGTGAATCGTCCCTAGATCATCAGATAGTATTGCTTCTCCGAGGTCTAAACCTAGATCACGAAGAATATTTCCGACCATGTCGAACGTTTCTTCGGTCTTGCCCAAGCGATCTAGTGCCCATAATTGTCCTTCATAGATCTGTCGAGAGTTACATTCGGCAGCAAGCTGGGAGATATCAAAGTAATTAGGTTCTTGAGAATCAAGGAAAGGAATCAGGTGATCGGGATCATTTTGACAAAGAAGTGAAATGTAAAGATGTCGAAGAGGTGGATCGACATGATCCGAAGGAGTCTCAGTCTCGGGTTCAAGAAGACAGCGCAAATACGCCATCTGCTTGTGTGGAGCGGACGACAACACCTCAATGGCGCTAGAATGGCCAGAAGGCAGGTCTCGATCGAGTAATGTGGCTGTCTGTCGGACACCAATTGCCAATAAATGAGGTAGAGCTTCAGAGACGGCTTCGAAGACTTCTTCGGACGCCGAAGCCAAGGTTATGATATCGTCGAGATCGGCAAAGACTTGATCATCAGATTCTGGATCTCTGAGCAGAGTCGAGATGAGCTTGCCCCATTTGTGCTGCTGTCGGTAGGATGTCCGCAGAATTCTATAAAAACCTGCTTGATCAAAAAGCTCTAACATCGCATCGGAATCGTGAGGCGTGTAGGCGGAGAGCAGATATTCGGCAGCAAGCTGTCTATCTTCGCGGGTGCTCTGATCCGGATCGCTTGCGAGACTGACCAAGATACGATGGAGCGTTGATGGAGGGATGAAAAGGAATTGGGGGTACTTTGGTAGATTACGGGCGACGAAGATGTGCAGAAATGTGATATCTCCTGGGTGGAAATATTCCGGATCCATGACATCGAGCATGAGGTTGACGATGGATTGACGGTTCATGGCGCCAGAGGTGTCATTCAGATACGAATCCTCGAATGCGATATCCATGGAGTGAAGGAACGCTTCGGTGTCGAAGCGCAGTAGCAGGTTGAGATAAGGATATGGTGGTTCAGGGCCATCACCGGTGAGAATAAGATCGGTTGAAGGTGGCCAAGAGATTGTTCGACCGGCAAAAATGAAGGAATAAACGTCCGTACGAGCCGTATGAGCCTGGTTCTCCGGAAGTGGTTCTCCACTTGGGTATGATAGACCCGACAGCACTGACTCTACATAAGCGTATAGCTTGTATGCATTAGGCGCCCATTGTTCGAGATGTTCGGCGTTATCCCCAACGAGAGAGGGCCGGTTTAAACGATCTTGTTGGATGTCTCGGACCACATTGATCAATTTGACCAGAGGAGCTACGTAATCTTGCAGCGCTCGGGTGTAAACATAAATCATTGCATCCCAGAGACCATGAGCCTCGCACATTGTTGTTGCATGATTGATGTCGAGAGAGGTTGGATCCACATTCCAGATGATTGCTTCTGCTTTATCGAGCTGATTTTTGTCCTCGTGGGACTTGATGAGCGCTTGAAAGACGCTGGGTGGGATCTGGCGAATGCGTCCGGAAAGGATATGGGGTTCCAGTCGATCAAGAAAGATCCCTTGGATGCCAGCTTGCGCAAAGTGTTCGTAGGCTTCGTCGAAAAGAAAGTTGAGATCTTGCATAGAAAGGCACGCTTCTATTGAAGCGGCAGCAAGGCCTTCGAAGAGACTGGTTAAGTCGATACCCTGTCCGAGATGGGTGTTCTCGGTGAGACGATCAGGTGAGAATGCCCATCGCAGAGACGCAAGCAGTAGCTCATGCAAACGCTTCGCAATGACCTCTTTGCGGGTATCGATATCTTCTGGAAGATTTATCGTATTGCCTGTAGCCCGATTTTCGTAGTACGCCAAGGCCGTCTGAATGGCACCGATGAAATCGCCTTGCTGAACATGGGAGAGGATCCTATCGTTCCAGTGCTGAAGCGTACCGACTTGAAGAGTGGTTTTGGTCTGACCTGTCAGCGACGTACTGCGTAAGTTCGGACTTACAAGTAGAAACAGTTTCTCCCGATAGCATTTCACACTGCCAGCAAGGGACTCGAGAGGTCTGAAAGAGGACGATTTCGCCATATGGGAGAAAGAATCTTGAGAAGTGAGGAGTCGGGTTTGCAGTAGCGTCGTCTCTACGGGCGTCATAGTGTTCGTACTCAAGAGGAGAAGTTGACTGGAGGATATGACCAGAATATGCTGTATCAAGGAGTCAGCTACGAAACACTTCGGCTTCAGACTCACGTTATCGTCATACCACTGCATAGCCCGGACTGGTTCACTAGCCTCAAAGGTCTTTCCCTCCTCAAACTCTGGATCTTTACCATGAATGTATAACAACCGAATTAATCGTCCCCAAGCGTATGCCAGAATGGGTTCTTTTGCTAATGGGGACCAAACAGCGCAACCGATTGATCCTCCGTATTCCCCACCGAGATTATCCCTCATCTTACGATACCAAGTTTTTGGGGTCGGTTTCAATCCGACAATGACCAATTTAGCAGGAGTCAATAAAGCCGACAGGTTTAAAGAGCCGACGGGACGCAGCTGATCAGAAAGTGGTAATGGTAAAGCGGCAAACAGCGTCGTGGGTTTCTTTGGTGGCTTCTCGGGATCAGGGTAGCTGCCAAGCATCCGAACAACGTCGTTGCTCTCAACACCGATGACTTTCCCAAGACTCCACCAGAACGCCCGACCATGCTCATCCCCACTGACGATGGAGGTATGCCGAGCTCCAACGAATCCGATGTGTAGGATGCGACTATTCTGCAGATGCCCCTCTCGGCGACCAGATAGGACCTGGGGAAGGGTAAGAGCGACTGTCGTACGAGACGCTTTGCTTGGATTGGACAGGTCGTAGAGATGTATGTTTCCAGAGGCTCGACCGACGGCGATATAGGTTTGATCAGATGATATGGTGACGGCAGTGGCGGGGGAGTCTGAACGTCAGCCACAGAATATATACATTTAAACTCACCGCTTCCTTCGTTGGGTAAGATGTATTTCAGATTCTGATCAAAGCCGTACACCAGCACTGTCCCTCTATCCGTTCCGACGGCAATCATCCCTCTGACATCCACCACTGCGGGTGTCTCTTCCCGCGAGAATAGATTGACAGATAGTCGCCGCAGCGGATGGAAAGCAAAAGCCGGATTCTTGGATGATATTTCTGGCTGTTGCTGTGAGGGGTTGCTGTCGACTGAAAAGGTTTCAGATTTTGTTTCTGATATCTGCGAGAAATGACTAGCTGTACGCAGGTGAGATAGCTGAGGTGGTTGCGTGGTGTGTTGGGTGGAATTCGACGTTGTACGCATATGCGAACGTAAACGAGATATGGAAGGATCTTCGATTCAAAGTGCTACATTAGTCATCAAAGAGGCATGTAGCCAGCGTTTTACTCACGTATGAAGGAAGCTCGCTTGTTAGGGCTCGGTGAGGGTAGGAACGACTTCTTTTTCAGGTTGTTCGATATTATAGATGGGGTGCGGTCAGAATCCTTGTCCTATTTGCTGCATTAGCGATGCCCATATCAGTGAGATGCTACTCACCAAGCCAGCAGAGTCATTCAACCTTCCAAACTCCTCGTCTCCCAAGGAGCTGCCATCAAGTTCCCGAACCTTTTCTCCTATGATATCTTGGAAAGTCCTGCTATAGTCATGATTAGGGAAAGGAGATGGAGGGCTGGGTGTTCTGGGTGAGGCCGTGAAGTCGTTCAGTACATCATGCAGCCTTCGCTCATATCTCGGTGTTTCGGATGGAGTGTTACTTCCAGAAATCTGCTGCCGAAAGGGTGGTATGCCAAATTGATCACTCGGACCATCTTCCACCGTATCAACGTCGAAAGGTTGAGCAGAAGGCATACGCCAATTTATAGGAGCCAATTCTTGTGCGGAGGCGGGAGAGGGAGACCATTTCCAGTAGTCGCTTGGTCCAGCGTCCATTGCAAACAATTCTTCGTCGGCAGGACCATCTTCATCGGTCGCTGACTTCCACAGAGGCAGTTGCGGTTGACCCTGAGCTGGGACTGAGCGGTTGTTCGAAGAGGAGGATGATAGTAGGGACTGCTGACGAGATGAAGGCCCAGCTGGCATGTTGAACACAGGATGCCTATCGTATCATAAAGCAGAGTGAATGAGGGATCTGGAGGGGATCACATGGGGAGTGTTGATGCTATGCTATACGACGACGACGATGATGATGATGATGATGAGGGTATGTACAGTACTGTGATGTCCATGGTAGCAGATTCTTCCACGTCATCATTTTTGCGCTCTCTTCAACACAATGTTCATCTTTGTTGACATAAATCTGAGATTACCCCTTCATGTTGCTATCTCACCTGTGACCTCAAGCTTGACCATAACAGGCTCAGCAACATCATCCCATATGACATCCTCACTATAGCATCAGTCATGCATCCTTCGTCTTCCAGATCTCTCGCAGATCGACCGAATCGACCGTTAGTCATCAAATGCGCGTTCGATGGCATTACCCGCAAGGTCACTTTCCCCTCCGCAGCTACTTGTAGACTTGACTCATTGCGTCTTAGAGTGAGCTCTCATCATGACAAGCGAAGCGACTAGCCTCGTTGCTGACCTGATTGGTAGGTCGAAGAATGCTTTTCGCTCTCAGCCTCACCCTTCTCTCTCGCCTATACCGATGACGATGGAGAGGAATTTCACATAAGATCAAGTAGGGATCTCACCGAGGCAATCACTTACTTCATTTCCGGTGACGATGATGCCGCTCCATCGACTTACTCTGGATCCACTTCAGGCAACCTGATGTACGCCTTTCCCAATCAGAAGATAACAATCCGTCTCGATGTCCTGGTGGAATATGATGGACCAAGTCTGAGCGATACATCATCCGTATCGAGCTTTCGAACAGGAACAGGATCTTATGACGAGACGAAGAGTCAGAGTGAAGGTAGCTGGAGATCAGGGGGATATGAGGAGAGCTCAAGGAGCTCAAGGCGATACTCTCAATCTGATTATGTGCAGGAGTCGGAGGTCGCATCAGAGGAATCCACGATTCAGCACTTTAATTCCTTAGAGCTGGATAGTCAGCCGTCCGGATCCCGGATACAGACTTTGAGTCAGGAATCGACAAATTCTCAGACTACTACGCCATTTGGTGATCATGATGAGGATCCCCCATCTCTCTTGACGGCCTCGGATCTCGGCACCAGATGGTTGCGCGAACAGTCTCGCTTGGCTTCTCGAAAACTCGTCTCCGCACCGAGACCTGTCGCACGGTCAAACCGATATGACGACAGTGATGAGGACAGTGAAGAAAGTGATGATGAGAGACCAGGGGATTTCGCTTTGGTGCGAGATGCGAGAGGTCGTGAGTGTCACAATCAGGAAAAGGCCTCGGGTCAGCTAACAGTGTGGAATAGGTTACTACTATTCCTATCACACCGACGCATCATCCCATTCGTCTCACTCAGAATTCGGAGAAGGTCCTAGCAATCGCCCTTTTTCTTCAATCACGTTATCGACCTCGCCTCCTCAGACACCCCTACCTCACGAACTCGTACGTATCGCAGAGCCCGCTGGGCCCCCGATACTGGCACCAGACTGCTCTGCCTGTGGTATCCGCCTAGATTATATGCGGTATGTCTGTCAGTGTTGCGGTGAGGGGGAATTCTGGAAAGAGAATACCTCCAAAGGAGCAAAGTCGCTCTTGTGGAGCAGTGATAGCGATTCGTCTTCCGATACAACTAGCCGTACATCGACGGAATCTCGAACCGTATACAATGTTGCCACTCCCAGCCAGCTCACTGCCTCTCAAATACAATCATCGCCAACCACAGCAACCTATCGATATGGACTGACTCCCCCAGATTCACCTTCCTCTCCCAACGGTGATCTTCTGAATGGCCGTCGGCCAAAGGCTCGTGGCTACGAACTTTGCGCTGATTGTATTGAAGTTCACGGAATCGCTCACACCAGAGCGATTGCCGCTAAAGCCAAGTCAAGTCATGCAGAAAGGCGAAGACGAAGACAAGGTGGCGACGTGCGCCATACTTTCAGGGAGAAGACATGGGCGGCGGAGGGATGGGTCGATGTGGGTAAGTGCCAAATTTATAACTTCTTGTCTCGATCACTCATGTCTTTGCAGAATATAGCGAAGTCAACGAGTGTACGATATGTCGAAATCCACTGTTCGCAAATCGTTACAAATGTGAGTCATTCAAGTCATGGGCGATTGCTGATTTGCAGGCGTGTCATGTCCTAGCTTCGACCTCTGTTCTGCTTGCTACCATAAAGTCGAAGAGATCCATCCAGCACACGCGTTCCTGTCCCTACCTGACGTACTTTCTTCAACAAACACCTCTTTGGGTCTGGAAGAAGTCCCTCCCCCGCGTCATGAAATACCCCAACCAGCTCGTCATCCCGGAGCTTTCTGCCATAACTGTCTGCAAGATATCGTCGGTCCAAGGTTCCATTGTGCTGTATGTGCGGTAGATCTCTGCATTCAATGTGAAGCTGTGGTTCTGGACGTCAATGGCACCAGCCATACCGCAGATCATATCATGATGAAGGTGAGTGAACGCCACTCTTTGTCTATACAAGCGTTGCTAACATCTATGCTCTGACAGATACCAGTACCCATCTCACCGTACCAAGTCGACGATGTCTCCCGTCGCGCCAGAGACCGATGGTTTCATCAGGATCGAACGATGGCGACCGGAACGATGTCAGGTGATGGGGAAACCTCCTCAAGGTCATCGTCACCTACCAACGATACGGTGTATGCTCCGACAGCGGCTCGGAATCCAGCAATTTCACCACCTAGATTGGCTGTCACCACTCGTGACGCCCTGGATCATGGATTGAAATGCGGCAATTGCCACGAGTGGATCATGGGAAGGAGATTCCAGTGTGCGAATTGTCCATCTGACCCGGAGGGATACAATCTCGTGAGTACCAACTCCTTCCCCTTGGCAGTTCTGACTGATAATCGTACCGTAGTGCTCCATCTGCGAACTTCGCTCCTATCGTGTTCACGATCCGACCCATGTATTCTTCAGATTCGATCGTCCAGTTCACATCCCCATCAGATCATCCCGACCTATCTTACCGCCTCTTTACCGGCAACCAGTGGGTAAAGTACCGACGTCTGCCTTGTCGACTATCAATCCAAGGGATCCTACAGCCTACTTGAAACATGTTCTCCATCGAGAAACCCTGTGTGACGTACATGGTGATCAGATCCGTGGGGTATGGCTGCGGTGCTGCCATTGCGCGGCAGGCTACGATGTGTGTCAGGAAGCAGAGAGAGCCTCCGATCATGATCCAACTCATGGTGCGTTCATGCGTTCATACCTGATGATAAAGCAAAAATAGCTGACGCGCCTTCATAGTGTTCGTTCTGTTCAAATCGAGAGTTGACATGAATGCTTTTCGAGCTTTTGCGGATCTAGGGGCAAGCCTCCCCAAACCTCTACTCAAGCAACAGGTTTACATCTCATAAAATCAATTAGGATGAAACTCATTGCACAAGAGATCATGGATATCGACACCAGTCTGGTATGCATTGCAGTCATTGAATATGGGGTATTATAGTAATGTATCCGTGTAGTAGTATTTCTATAATGTCTATGCATGGTCCCTCAAGAGTCTTGGTTGATGACACTGTGTGTGCTGCAAAACTCTTGTATCCTTTTGATGACTTCCGTCATCACTTTTGAAGGGGTTCCCAAAACTATCCTAAAGTATCCAGGCATACCAAAACAGAGTCCAGGCAATACGAACACTGCCTGTTCGTTGTACAGGGCAGTAGCGAAAGCAACATCATCCTTGATCGTTGGGAAAGCCGTTAAATCGATCTTTACGAAACTGTACATCGCTCCGCTGGGACAATTGGTACTGAGACCTGGAGCATCACTGACTCCTTGATGTACTATCTTGGCGAGAGCCTGTTATAGAGTAAATCAGCCTTGGTTTAGACGGACCGGAACATCTAAGTAGAAAAACATACCTCAATCTTGTTGATGACCTCGTCATACCATTCTGATTCGGTCGCCAAAATAGTAGGCAAAGCAGCTTGTATCAAGCTGTTAGGACCCATGAACCGATTACCCCAGCACTGCATTCCATTCTTGATGCTGGAGGCTATTCCAAGAGGATCATGAAGGCATAACCAACCGAAACGCCAACCGGGGACGAGGAATCGCTTGGAAAGACCAGAAAGAGTGATGATTGGTACTGCATTTGAGAGGGAGGCCAAAGGAGTGAAGGGAGCTGACCAAGTCTGATATTTACAATAATAGATCAGCTGACCAGCCGTAGAAGGCTTGATAGACATCTGTCACTTGTCACTCACCATATGTCCATAGATCTCATCCGCGATGATAGGAACCTTATGTTTTTCAGCTATAACAAGAATATCTTTCAAAGCTTGTCGGCTGTAGTTGCTTCCGCAAGGATTGCTGGGGTTATTCTGCATGTTATCATTAGCAAGCAGCCCTCGTACTGTATATTCATAGAAGGCCGACTCACAATCAAGATCGCTCGGGTATTATCATCACAGAGCTGATCTATCATTTCAAGATCTACCTCCCAATCTTTATCCTCTAGACAATCGTAGTATCGTATCTCAGCATCTAGATTCGCCAAGAGCGCAGTGTATTGTGCAAAGCCAGGTCGAGGTAAGAGGATGTTGGATTTCTCGACTGAAGCGGGCGGTATCATCACTGAAAAGAGAAGATCCAGACCCTGACCTACACCATGAGTCTACTACAAGGTCAGCCTTGCATACATTCATCGCTCAAGCCTCAAGTAATGGATTGACTCACCAATACGATATCGCTTATATCGTATGTCACTTGATCCCAGCGTTCATGATAGTCTGCTACTGCCTGCCTAGCTTCGGTGGACCCTACACCATTGAGGTATCCATTGGCTCCGCCACCTATCGCAGCTTGAGCGACGGCCGTGATGGCAGCAGGGGGAGGAGGGTGAAGAGGATAATGTGTAGGGTCACCTAAACCCAGATTGATAGGTGTTTTGGAGCAACTAGGCTGATTGGCAGTAATAGATGCTAAGGTTTCCCTAATGGGGTTACGAGATCGACCCTACGACACCGGGGCATGTCAGTCAATTGAAGATGACAAGTGTCAGACCGGGTGACTCACGACGGCTGGCGAAACCCGAACGTTCCACTCCTTCTTCAGAATGCTTCTCGTTGGTTTGAGGGGAGCTTGGGATGTGGTGTCCCGAGCAGCGATCAATTGAATGTCAGGCATATTGCGGGATTAAGAGTATGCGAATTTAGTAGTCAAGGTCTTTATTTGAAGGCAATTAGAGATCGAAAAGTGAGCAAATATACACAGTTGGCGGAGAAGTCGAATCAAGTTAAAATCATGTTGAGAGAAGAAAGAAGAGACTTGTACATCTCATAGCACCTATAAATACTTCTTGAGTAGGGTCATCTGAATCATGCATCGGCCGCGTCAAAATCGAATCATATGTTATCGAATAGTTTGTCAAGAGGATCACGATGTACAGTCATAGATTGCTGCATGAATTAAGTTTTCTTATCTCACCTGCTGCGATATTTTTACTTTTCGGGAAAGCATCACTCGCGTTTGGGTCGGTTAATTGGTCGGTCGTTTGATGTAGATGGTCGCAAGTTCCGGCCGGGTGATCTAGATCCGGTTGGTTCCGGCCGGTGTCTATTCTATGTACATACATGTTATTTGCTATGGTACCTACTCGTATCTATCTCTATCTATATACAGTAGGTTCTATATCGCACTTATCACATGGGTATCAGATATCTCTATGAGTATCACGTAGTGCCCATGATCCGGGCTAAATCCAACTTCTACATGACTTTCATCATGGACCTCGTCATATCCGTATCATGCCGTGCCTTCTGGCATCACCTGCTCAGCCAATCCCATACCTGTTCTCATCAGGTCCAAACGGGTAGAGAATATCTCCGCAAGAAGGAAGGCCGCGAAGGAAGGATCAGTCCAGTAAGACAGATGAGCAGTGATCATATCTATTTTCATTCAATCAGCTGAGGGTTCTGACAATCAATGACCTCATGACTTACCTAGATATTCGCTCACACCTGCTGATGGCAAGTAGAAATCGACATTGCCGTGAGGGTTCAACGCTGAAAACCTGCGTTCGCCCCGCGTACCTTCTAATCTCTCTTCTCCACTTGGTCCTGACATCTGATGATCACAGATCAGCATGTACATCCATCTTGTTCTCTACCATGACTCACCTCAATCCCACTAGGTAAACGAATCACACCTGGACGAGCAGCTTTCTTCTCGCCGGATGTAGTTCCAACCAAGTAAGAGGGTAGATACTTGGAGATCGAGCTGAAACTATCTGTGACGGGAGCATAGAAAGGAGCAGTGACTGAGGTTATAGCCAAGGGAGGACGGCGAGCTGCCAGCTTCACGTCGACAGCGGCATTGAGTTGATAACTATCGATCAGGTCAGCTGATATTCAACAATGAAGTTGTATCACTTACGCTACAGGATCAGTGTAGTAAAATATGTTGTACAATCTGCACTCCGGGTCAGCCAGAGCTCGACTCATCGACGGTTCATGTGCAACTCACGAGTCGATCGCCAAGCATCCATACTTCCCAGCTCGATCCAGCTGTAATTTACAAAATTTAGCAATGTTTCTTTGGTGTGCCAGGATCATCAAGAATACTCACAGCTTCATCTTGAGGTGAGTGCATCGTCCTCTCTCTACCCTTTCTAGGCATCAATTGAGCTTGCTCTAAATGCAAGAAGATTCCCAGAGGGCTCCCGCATAGGAAAAGATTACTCGTGTTGAACAGGAATCGATCCCGAGTTTGGGTAATCACTTGTTTCGGGAGCTGAGTTAAAGTTGGCATCTTCGTAGGTTGATTAGACAAGATTTGTGAAGCCAAGGCAGAGCCGAGCTATAATATTGTAAAGTCAGATAGGCATAGGCAATTCAGACTGAGCTGAAGAGCTGACTTACCGAATGACCTATGATATGAACTCTCCCATACCTCTCGAACTCAGGATTTCGAGCGATCCATAGTCGATATAACTTGTTGGCTTGGAGGCATACTGCTTCAATCATCTTTTGTCTGTGGTGCGACATGTAGAGAGGGATATCAAGAAGCACCTGAGCAGAAGTCAGCTACGATCGCTCCGATACAAGCTTTGACTCACAGCATTTGTAAGTTCTCGCACATATGGTATAGACTTGCTCATCGTTATATCTAAAGACATCGACAATCAGCTCAGCTCAATTATCGAAGAACAACACACTTACCAGCTATGGTGAAACGATTGTCCATGCCATGCTCCCTGTCCTCGTCGGTCTTCTCGTCATCGAGATCAATTGAGGTACGCCATTGTACGGGTAGGATCTAAGGATTCGGGTTAGTGGAGCCATATGAGAGGATAGTCTCGCATCGTACTCACTTGACATCGACGATCTCGAATTATCGATGCAAGAGCGGGATTCGATGACTGTTTCCTGGTAACCCAATGGGTAAACGCATTAGTTGATCGAAACAAAAAGACTCACCTCAAGACTTGGCGTAGTTGATTTCCAGCATATCTAGAATCACCTTCAGATACTTATCCAATTCATTATATCGCACACTCACACAAAGTTATACGCCTCATACTGTGTAGCAAGCTGTTGACCTGCAATGACTCATGAGTATGGCTTCGGTTTCCTACACTTACCACTCACCTATACCATGTATAACCAAGATCAGGTCCGTACACGGGGCATCATCTTCTTCTGCATCGACCTGTAGTGTAGATCAGTTTTCAATTACTCCATGATCATTATCAAAATGACTGCTCACCAAAGGGGCATTCTCCTCTTCCAACGCATCTCTAGTATCCGCAGACAGCCCTACTGGACGCTTTCGTCTTTCATCATCCTTCAAATCTTCCAAGCTCTTCTTGACTCCACTGAGGGTTTCACCAGCACTGAGACCTAGACCTTTAACTGCAGCACCGACGACGGTCTCAGTCTTATCGCCAAGGTGATCTCTTTGCCCTTTATCTTTAGACAAAGCTCGATGATGCATAGAAGGTGATTTTTCCATTTTTGCAGACCGCTGACTACTATTGCTACCCCGACGAGAATGAGGTCGACTCCTTCCGGGGGAATTTTCCATTTTATCTTTATCTTTACCAGTTGCTGCAGCCGCAGGACCAAAACCTCGGTACACATATGTACCAGATGGTTTAGCTCTGAGTGACGCCCAGAAAGCACGAGTAAGATAAGTCAAGGCGCCCGTACTACAGGGCCAGGTAATTCATCAGCCTCTCCGTCTCTCTTCCTGTTTTCCGAATGGAATCGTAACTCACGTTATAAGGCGACCCTTTTCCCCATCTTCGAAAATTATACCTAATCCGTGACCGAACTTGGAAGGAAGAGTGTATTTGAGCTTTTCTTCTCCGGCTGTGCCTAGAGATAGGGCAGTAGCCAACTCATGCTTGTATGATGGTTGCCAAGGTTGAATTTCCCTGATACATTATCAGTCTGTCAGCGGATGTATGATAGATTTCGATATGGCTAACTTACAGATATGCTCTTTCAATCTCCTCTGCTAGCTCCCAAGAGCAAGGTCGTGTTTCATTCTCGACAAACCAAGTACCTCGTAAGACAGGTACCCTCGACCCCGTATGAGCCCAAAAGACAGGATGTAACGATAAAGTCGGTAATGATACCTCGAAGAGCGAGTCCTTGTCAAAATCATCAGCACCATATCCCATATACAGAAGGCAAAAGCAGAAGTATCACTCACCTGGCTGACAGGTACTCCCCGAATAATTTCATAATCATCATATTCCCTCTGCACTTTGCTAATGACCTCCCTATACTTCTGATCCGTGCTATCTGAAAGGTCTTCTTCCGCTCTGCTCTGTTCTTCACCTGATCTCATATGTTCTTTATCAGGTACATCTCCATTGCTCTTCTTTTCTTTCTCTTTTTCTTTCAATTTATCATCCAATGGATGTGAACTTGTCGAACCCACAGAATGTACGCTGGTGACGCTTTCCCTCCTTGCTTTGTCCTTTTCCTTTTCCTTTTCCTTCTTTTTGGTTCGAGCTGGAGCACCTTCACCTTCCATACTTCCCCATTCCCTTATTATCTTTCGTCGCTCATCGTCAGACGGCTGGATCCATCGTTCTTCTATCCTGAGTGACTCGCTCTGCGAGAATGACTTGTAAATGGTAGACGCAGAGGTGATAGGTGTAGGTAAAAGGTCGAGGTGCTGTGCGCCGGCGTGGACCCAACGATAGTCGAGAAAGGGGATCGGTAATAATGGTGGTGTTTCGGGAGGGGGAGCGTCTGGCGGTGGGGCTGCCATCGTGAGACGAAGGGAGGGGATATGATGGAGGATGGATGAGGGTATATGGCTTAGAGATGATTGAATGATGTAGTCAGTTACTCGTGCTCGTAATTGGGTGGCAAGATTATTATCAAAACTCATGTTTATCTACAGATCCCAGTATTGCAGCATTGCGTAATCTCACGTGGCAGACCGTCACACAACCTAATACCACTCTGCTGAGTGCACTGTTGTACATACAATCAATCGAGTAGGTAACAGGATCTCATCATCAACCTATATACAACGGTACTATCAATAGTAGTCATCTTCTTGTATGCAAGGTATCAACTACTCTATATATATACATTCCAAAAAACCAGTCGGGAAATTGTCCATGTCCATGATGAAATTCGTTTATACATTATATCCTTGAGCCCGAAGCATCCTTGCCCATCTGCAACAAGTGTTCAGAATCAGCGACCGTATTCTCTTAACATCATACAATCACTCACTGCTCTTTCTGTAAATTGGCTTCCTCAAGTTCACGTTTCAACTTTTGATTCTCCAAATCAAGTTCATTTCGACTCGCTTTGGTCGCTCGAAGATCATTCTGCAAAGCTGTGAAGGCCTCGGTTTCGGGTAATTGAGCGTCATTGAACATTCCATCAAGTTCGGTATTGAAGGCCTAATTTCATGTCAGCTGGCGAATCAACATATAAGAACATACCTCATATATTACGTCTAGCTCGATCTGCGCGTCTCCAAGTTGACGTTGAAGCAAATCCTGATGTTCTTTATAACGTATGACCTGACCGTGTAGCGATCTGATCTGTTGAGATTGCTGTTCGGGTGTCAATTGCTATTATTCTTTGGCTATGAAACTAGATGCACCTACTTGATCATTTTCCAGTAATAACCGCTTTGCCAAATTCATCGCTTGGTTATTGCCCATTTCAGCTTGCCGCAAATGACCATCAACCCTTTCAACGATCGAAGTGATACCTCTGGCACACTCATCCATTACGATCGCATCAATCTCCTGTCTACCCGATGAGGAATGACGGGAAGATACTGAATCGTAAGGATCATGATCGACAATACGCTGGATTTCCATCATCAGCCAATGTCTAATCTACCTATGACTCACGTTCATATTCCTTCGCTGAGGCGATCGAGGCAGAGACGTATTTCTCTCTAACCTTTGTACCAAGTCTTTACCTTTGGTATCTTTGGTCATCTGTTTTCGTAATCCAGATATCTCAGATTTCAATCGTTTATTGGATCCCAGAGCATCGCGAATCTACCCCTGTCAGCTTTGTTCTGCCGTATGTATCACTCACCTTTTTCGACGCTCCTTCAAGAGCGGTTTCGAGATCCTGATATTCCTTCATCTCAATATCCTCCACTGTTGCGTTGGTAGCTATCGAAGTGACTGAATTCTGTGACGCTGACACCGTCCTAGGTGTGGTCAGAGGTCCAGACGATCTTCGCGCGCTGTATCTGCCGGATGATCTCCGACTACCTGGCTTATTTGATATCGACACTTTCGACGAATCGGATACATCTCTGCTGTGCAAAGGACTTCGGGTAGGAGATCGTTTTCTAGGCGTGAGGTTGTCAGCAGAGTGTTGTCTCTTTGCTGCAGGAAGTGTTGTAGGTGTGGACTGCGCTTCGGTGGATTCACTCTCTTCGCAACCTTTGAGCGGAACCATTTCCCTTCCTACCGATATCCGTCGACCACCTCCGGAGACTATACGCAGCCTTGTATGCGCAGACCCGATGGTCGTTCCTTGTACAAGTACAGGCAATCGAGACGGTAAGTTGGATGAAGAGCCTTGCACCGGGCTCCGCGGACCAATGGGGCGAGGTGATAGCGGGGCGGAGGGCAGAGCAGGACTCGGTATCTGTCGAGGTGAGGAAAAGATGGGATCATCGTTTGCAATCGATTGCGCCAAGGTTGGGAGTATATGAGAAGGAATTGGCGATACCGTAGCTCGAGGAGTAGCGTCCATGGTCGGACTAAGCGCTCGAACAGGTGATGGTGTCTTACGAATACGCAACGGTGCTGTAGTCGAAGGCGGGGTTTCCGAGCGCACTGTATTGTCAGTATATAGTCTTGTGGTATCGAGACTCACAGGTAGCTCGCAATGACGCTTCCGCTTCCTCCAAAGTTTGCTGCTCAACGTTCTGACGTATTTCAGCCACACTTTTAGATCCAAGTTTATTCGGTGTGGATACGACGGAGCGACTGTTGTTCCTCGCCATATCGAGGCGAGCATTTAGGTCCAGCTCACTCTGTCCCAACTCTGCTTCGTACGGAGCACCAGCGATGAGATGGTTAGAGGATTTGAACAGTCCATCGCTGGGAGAGCTAGATCGATAAGACAGTCGTTTTCGAGAATTATCCGTGGACAGATCCATGGTGGATGATCTACTTCCAGTCGATCTCGAAGCTTTGGTGCTGAACACATCGCTTCTTCCAGAGACACTTCCGACGCCAAAGAGGTTACGAGAAATAGCATCGAGATTGAGCATTGAAGGTCGCAATCGGTGAGAGGCAGCGGAGGGAGTTGTAGGGCAAGAGGTAGAACCGGTTCTGAATTTGAAGATACCATATTTATGTACTAAAAAGTCAGCCTTGCCTATGAAATGTTGACCTACCAGTAGTGACCACACGATCCATGATTTCGCTAATGTCGATCACCATGCGATCCTCATCGACAGCATCGGCCGTTGAATAGGAGAAACGGCATAAACCTCCTGTCATTGGCTGAAGGCGAATGCACAGCAAAGGTGCATCTTCGCCTACAGGTAGATTCTCTGCCAATCCTTCTTCGTCAATATGTACAGCAACTTTCGCCTGGAAACAAGTCTGTCAACGAGGGGCATAACATTTCTCCGGCGAAGACTTACCTTTCGGTGAGCAAGCCATGCACTTTTTTCCCACACATCCCAATAACACTTAGCTCTCCCCATGGGCTCGCCTGCCCCTTCTAACGATAACTCGTGTTCGCTCATGAGTGCTCTAGCGAGATTCTTACCTTCTTTCGAAGATAATTTGGTTCGAGCTAGTGCTTGTGCTGCCCAGAGATTCTGGATGAAACGTAATTTATCTCGACGGGTAGCTACAGGATCAAGAGCTGTGGAAAATGGCGGATGTACCGTTGTATATGATCGAAATGGGCGAGCAGACCATCGTCCGGATTGATCCATCGGTGGGCGTTCGAAGAAGAGATGGAAATCTGATTTCGTCAGCTTCGCCCCGATGAAACCAGAACTTACCTCCATTTCCAGTATCCGACGCAATGACATCGAGAATATCTACCTCTCCTCGGAAGCCGAGTTTATCTTTCTTGATAGGGTTCTTGTCCATGATCGCAGCACCTCTGACAAGTCTGGGTATATCATCAGTTCCGGTGACCTTTCGTCCGCTAATTGAGCCCGATTGTCGCTTGACTATCATGAGCTTGTCGTCAAAGAGGAACAAGGTACAGTTGAGCGGTGTAGCAGCGGCGTGAATAGCAGGAGGTGACTGAGAGGTCAAAGATCCAAATGATGCCATAGATGGGTTGGAAGCTGACGAGATCGACAATGGACGGGATCCCAATGACGATAGTGGTCTTGAAGGAGGGGACGATACGGTGGGATATTCTGCAGGCAGATCTTCAACGTCGATAGCGTCGATATAGTCTCGGCTGTTACTGAACAGTTTCGCCTATCACCAGGTTTAGCTTGGTAATATGGGGCTATGGCTGCACTCACAGGGAAATTGTCGATATTCCTCTCCAGATGATACATCACGGTGGCCCGCACGGTCTGAGGGTCAGGATCGCACCTAGCTATTCCTGAAGCGATCTCAATAGCTTCCAGTAGTTTGGCGTGTTGGGAGGAGATAGGGGACATGCATTTGATCATAGCTACGTAATCAGCGAAACTCTACCACATACATCACTCACATTGCCAAAGTAGTGTATACCTAGGAATCCTTTGAACAGGTTCCATGAGCAGCTCTCGAAGACCGATATTTCCTATACCAGTTGTTTGATACTTGGTGCTCTATATACGAGATCAGCATCAATCATGTGCTGAGCAGAAGAATATTACTCACCTCGATGAAACTGGCAAATCCGTGGAACTTTTTCAACGAGTCTTGAAATAGTTTCTGTGACTCATCTTGTTTACTGAGATAGGTACGATATGGGTCGAACGTCCGTAGGTTTTTGAACTGAACGACTATGTCAGCTGAGCTCGATATCGTCGTTGATAGTACATACATGTTTCAAGCAAACATCTCCGACCGTATCTTCCGCTCGCCCACTCTGCATCATTGCATCGAGGTCCGTCAGAAAAGCAGCTGAAGCTGGTACGATAGCTTCTATATTTGCGAACATAGCTTTCGCTTCGTAAGGAGGAATAAGCTGTTGGTTGGGGTCTCGGGAGAATAGTCTCAAGCGATCTGCATAGCTCTGAGAAGGTTCAGCGTTGGTTGATGCGGGACAAACTCACCGTTTTCAGTGCATGTATACGAGACAAATAACTTCGTTCAGTCCTGACCAGCTCTTCTATGAGATTGTTCAACCTGTTCGACATCTCCTCACTTCTATGTCCGGACCAGCCGGGACTCTTTCCCATAGTCTCATCGTCGTCTGAATCTGGTGGCACCGACAATCGGGATGGTGTAGTAGGTCTGCCATTGGTGGTAGAGGGAGGTGACGGAAGTATTGATAGCGGTTTGAGAGGGGTACCAAGGTAAGACAGCAAGTTTCCAGTCTCTGTATACGTCGTTAGCTTACCTCATGAGGCATTCCACTTACCTTCTCCCTGATTTTCCACTACTATATCACATAGAAACGCCCTTCTAGTTATCTTTTGTCCAGTCTCTCTATCTGTTGACCTCGTCGAGCTATTCAAGTCTATAGGCTTAGCAGGTACAGGTGGTGCGAAAGGTTCAGCTGAGCGTTGCCGTGTGACTGGCTGCCTGTATTTGAGAGGCGAAGAGGTGATGGCTGATGGTGGCATCGCGCATCGGAGGGGGATGTTCCAGTAGGAACGATTTTGTTCGCTGTGACTTTTCTTGAGCTCTGGTATGAATCGGTACGGGCTGAACTATGAATTTGGATGATGGAGGTATGTCGTTGTTATGGTTTACGGTGTATGGTACAGATCAAGTTGAATGATGATGATGATAAAGTGTCAACAGATGAGAAATGAGGTATGAGAGTGGAAAAGAAAACAAACACGACAAAGAGGTTCAATGCACAGACAGCAGGTGGCGGCGATCACCGACCGACCTTTTTATGCATGTATGGCATCGTTACGTAATTTGGCTCGAGGTATGACACACAATCATTCCTTCCTTCACCTCCTTGCTATGACATGTTGGTCGTCCTATATCCCACCTCTTGATCAGTCCTATCTATTCACAACAACGCATAAACGATCAACCACCATGTCAGCCGAGGCCTCATCCTCTCATATCGCACCAGGAGGTGCTACCTCAGGACTGACCATCAATCTGTGATTGCTCTCTCCCCTCGTGATCGATCAGTAATAGATTGTAGCTAACTCATTTATCCACAGTCACCCTCTGCCTATCCTCAATGTATCAGATCACTTCAATCGATCTCGTCTCACCTCGTCAGGATCTACGAAAAGTACGTTCATCCTCATATTACAGGTGTCTGTCTTATACTTGTCGCTGATCATGCTTCCCACTCACAGTCATCGGTGCACTTCTCGGTACGGAAAGCAATCGAGAAATCTCCATAGTCAACTCGTTCGAGCTGGTCATTGGATCTACAGATGGTGATGTGGATATGGGAGAGAGTAGTACTTCTGCTGCCCAGAGCAATAACAGTACATCCTTGAATACCACCTTCTTTGAAACTCGAAAAGATCAGTGTAAGTCATATCACCCTTCAGTAGGACAACATCAGTCTGAGCTGATTCTCCCAATAGTCAAACAGGTCTTCCCGACACTCGATGTGGTAGGATGGTACACTGTAGGGGAGAAACCGACCGCGGAGGATGTGGCTCTTCATCGACAGGTACGTATAAATCTCCTTATGTGATCTGCTACCATATCGTTCGGCTGAACCTTCGTCGATTCTCTCATTACAGTTCACAAACATAATCGATACACCTATCTTCCTTCTTTTCAACCCAAACCATCCTCCTTCCTCTCAAACCCTACCTGTCACCATCTACGAAGCTGCACTTGCAGAAGGAGCCAAAGATGACTCTACAGATGGGAAGTTCGTGGAACTTGCTCATGGAATTGAAACGGGAGAAGCAGAAAGGATAGCTGTGGACGGTGTATCAAGGGGAGGTATGGATGGAGAAGGGGAAGAAAGTACAGGTGAGTCCGTCTGACATTTCTTTCAGGGGATCAATGCTGATACTGTCCTATAGTCGTTGCAAATCTGACAACTCAACGTAATGCCATAAGGATGTTGTATGAACGAGTAGCTGTTCTCTTACAGTATATTACAGGTGTCATTAATAGTAAGTTACCTTTGACCGAACTGAATCGTACCTAGCTTAGACAATATGAACTCGCAGAGACTGCCAAACCCGATCATAACATACTTCGTCAAGTCTCTGCTTTGGTGGCAACTCTTCCTACGATGGATGCTAAAGAATTCCGTGACGAGCTTACCACGGTAAGTTATAGTTGTTGAAGTATCTTTCAGGCTGCTGACCTTTATATATCTCTTGTTGCAGGAATATGATGATGTGCAGCTTACTGCCTATCTTACCACCTTGACCAAGCAGCTCAGCGCTCTTAGCGATGTAAGCTTATTGTTTTCCTTGCCAGCATGAGGTATCGCTGACCATTTTATAGTACGCCGACAAGCATAATCTCCTTCATCCTCCACCCAGTGATGATTTCGGAGGATCTCATGGTGGATCGCGAGGCGGAAGGGGTTACGGTGGATTTGAGTATGGTGGAGGTGGTGGAGGACGAAGAAGAAGGTAAACTGAACTACTTCCATGTATAGAAGTCTGTGGAGAACAAGGTCAAATGACACATTATGCTGTATGACAAATATGATATGATACATGTAACACATAGTGTATAAATCAATCACCAGGAATCCAGACTCTGTCTATGGGTTAGGCTGTCCTTAAGTTTTCGCAAGAACCCTCAAGTTCTGGTGGAGCAATATAACAAATCACGGACGGAGGGCAATAGGAAGGTGGAGACCGAAGAGTATAAGAAAAGGACCAATGAACGGAAAGGAGGGCAAGGGAAGGTGAGCACGGCGGAAAGAAGACTGAAGTGGCGACTACTTCTCCGAAATATCATTTCTACCCTGAGATGAAAAACAATGCATAGTATGTATTCATCTAACCTATCCAGGTGATCTACGAAGATTGTTGTAAGCTATGGTAATGATCTTCTGCCTGTTCTATAGCCCGCATACACGCTTTGGATTTATGTATGGTCTCCATGTATTCCATCTCTTCCACCGAGTCAATCACGATCCCTGCTCCCGCTGATACATGGACATTACCACCATGGAAGACCATTGTCCTGATACAGATACAGGTATCCAAATTGTTTCTGTCGAAATCAAAAACTCCAACACCACCACCGTAAGGACCACGTCTTTCTTTCTCAAGACCCATTATCAATTGAATGGCTTTGATCTTCGGTGCTCCCGACAGTGTACCAGCAGGCATGATCGAACGGAAGGCGTCGAACCTATATTCCTATCATGAGCTCGAGCCTTAGATATGGATGGGAAGACTCACCTGGACAGATCATCCCGTAACATACCACTAACTTGACTAGTCATATGGATAACGTGACTAAATTTCTCTATCTCCATCAAGCGATCCACTTTGACAGTCTCTGGTTTGCACACCCTATGCACATCATTACGAGCTAGATCCGTCAATTGTAGATTTTCGGATTTTTCTTTCTCGTCTTCTTGTAGCTCTTTGCTTAGGCGTTCGTCCTCTGTAAGCATTAAAAAGGTGTTGAGAGGTCAGAAGAGGACTCTAATCAAGTGCCACGCTGGTCAAAACTCACCCTCCGCATCCTTTCCTCTTCTACGCGTTCCAGCAATAGCATGACACTGTACTTTACGGTTTTCAACTTTACAGAGGCATTCGGGAGACGCTCCGACCAGCTGAGTGTCGGAACAGTTGATATAGTACATATATGGCGAAGGATTGAGACTTCTCAACTGTCGATACACATTGAAAGGGTGAACATCGGTCTTTCGAGTGAACCTCTGACAAGGAACCGCTTGGATTATATCTCCCTTGAAAAGATGATCTTTCAACGTCGTGACAAACCCTTCATAACCCTCCTTACCCACATTACTCGTCGCTTCATACCCCAAATGAACCGGACCCTGCGGCGGTAAAGGAACTTCAGGTGAAATCAACTTCCTTCTAAGCGTTTCTATCCTACCGACGCACTCTTCATACAATGCTGGAATCTGGGAAGGAGGAGTACCGTCCGGTAAGTGTACGTGAGAAACAATCTTGATAGTTTGGTAGATGTGGTCGAATATCAAATTGGTCGAACTTAGCATGAAGAACGCCTCGGGCATTCCTGGGAATGGGTTGTGTAGTGGTTCTTTAGGTTTGGTCACGGGTTCGAAGTGGACAATCGAATCGTAGGTGATGAAGCCGACGGCACCGCCTGAAGTGTAATCATAAGTTAACAAAGCTGAAAAGTGCGACGACGGTGTAGGGAAGATGAACGATTTTGGTAGCGAAAGACGACTCACCGGTAAGAGTACCGATTTGAGGGATTTTAACGAATCTATAAGGTTCTAATTCTTTTTCCAGAGCTGTCAATGGATCACCTTCCACATCGAACCCTTCTCCAGTCCTTATAACTTTGATTGGATCTACACGATCATACGATCTGTGTCAGAATAAAGTCCCAAAACTTCAATGGGAGAAGCTCACCTGCTCCGACGAAACTATACCTTGCTAGATTTTCTCCACCAATCACACTTTCCAGTAAGAAAGAGTATTTACTATCCTTGGCGATTTTCAAATAAGCCGATACGGGAGTCAAGAGATCTGCAGGTATTTCAACAAATACAGGTATCAAGTTTGGTTTGAGGTTTTCGACGGGTTTGGTAGATTGCGATTCTGACTTGGTCGATGATGCACCGAACAAAGGTGCGGAAGGAGGTGCAAGAGTTGCTGGTGATGAAGAGGAAGTAGCGAAGAGGTTGATGAGCTCATCGAGCGATGGGACGACTTGGGGGCTCTGAAGGATTGGTCAGCGTCGCAAGAAGATAGGCGGTGCAGTACGGATTTTTCGGAGATCCACTCACGGGATGAGCCATTTTGATGGTCTTCTTACTAATTCAAGATTTGAAGGGAATCTAAGAGAATCTTATGGATGTTCACAACTTGATTTTATGAGTTTGACTATTGTGGTTGCGTTGCTTGGACTCCTTCGCCCATCTTCGACTCGAGGTGACAACGGCGAGTCACGTGATACAGAACAGCTCGATCTTTCCCTTGTAATAGGTTTGTAATGAGACCCAAAGGAAATTAAGATTGGATCGTAATGCCCAGCCTAATAACCGAAACTGAGCGCTTCAAACGCAAGCAGACGCCCTCGAGTTGTTTGTCAACGGTAGACCGTGTACCGTGTATTGAATCAATCAATATCAATATCAACACCCATATATCTCATAGATCATCATCCATTACCACACCCAAAGTCACCTTTGAGTCCTTTCTATCTGACGAGATCTCATCCACCAAGATCACTCCTTTCAAAGGGTCGACGCTTTTGTCTCGCTTTTTCCCATATCCCAGAATCACTCGGATCCTAGCACTGCGACGAGATCAATCCAGTACTCCATGTCACATCACCCACCGAATCAACAACGTCGAGCTCAGACGTATGACGCATACTCGGCAGACTATGCAGATGGAGCAGGCGATAGGTCAGCAGCATCGGTGAGAAGTAAGAGCATGCGGAATCGTGAGTATATCTTTGCTATCTCCATTTACACAGCTCCAAACAGTGGTCTGTGCATTCAGACCGAGGCGAACGACTGGTGCTAGTAGTCATGACAACTATGACTAGTGAATCCACTCACAAAGACTATCTTCGTCATGGTCATGATGCTTTCCCCATCATCCATACCCTCACCTACCGTGCTAACCTAACATGACTACTCCTTTCACCAGCTCAACATCAACCAGATATCGATCCAGATGATCCACCTCTACCATCTTATTCCGCTCTGATGGCATCTGAATCTGCTGCTGCCGCTGCTGCTGCTGGTGGTGGCTTGTCTCACTCCCCTCAACCCATGACGGACTCTGCATCGTCGAATCACGCCCGTGTGCCCAGCTTAGATCAGACACCTTACGCTCCGGTCGATTACGGACCTCCATCTTCTGGGTATTCCGCTAGGGACAATTACGGTTACGGGTACGACGGTAATCCCAATCCCAATTCTAACCCAAATCGACTGTCAGGTGGTACTATAGGTCGAAGACCTGTATCTGATCCGAATAACATCGATTTCAATCAGCTATCAATCACTTCCAACTCGCATGGTTCCCCTCCCCATCCACCTCTTCGTCAACAAACTGCGCCCCCCCATCAGCAATACCCTCCTCGCGGTCCACAGCCCAGACAGAGAACAGCGACAGGTGGATATCCAGCGGATAACATGGATGGCGCCGCCAGTGTTTACAGTCTAGATTCAGGGATGGGAGCGTATTCTGGAGTCGGAGGTCAGCCTCCATCTCATCACCCTCAACAGCAATACCAGGCTCCCAATTACGATCCATACGCTGGGGGATACGCACCACCACAAGCTCAACAACCTGGACCTGGACCTGACTTCTCCAACCCTTATTACAACGCCGCCAACGATTTCTTGGGTCTTCCACCTGGATCTGAACAATACGCTCCTCCCGTAGCTAGCTCGTCCAGCAGTCGCGTACCTACCCGTCAACAAAGTATGACTACATTGGCTAGAACAAATACCAGCGCTACGACCCTTTCCAACGCTTCTTCCCTATCGCTATCTCGCAATGTAACAGAGCAAGTAGGAGCTTCGTCGACCCGTAGAAGAGGTACTCAAGCAGCTGTGGATCTCAACAAACCGCCTTACACCAAACAATATGTTGATGATTATCGAAAACGTATGAAGGATGATCCCGACCCCGAAGCTCAATTCGCATTTGCCAAATACCTCATAGAAGCCGCTAAGAAGATCGGCGATGAAATTAGTCAAACGGATTCTAAATTGGGCAGGAAATATAGGGACGTGTTGTTGCAAGAATCGTTAAGGAATATCAAGAAATTAGCAGAAGGTAAAGAACCTTATCCCGATGCTCAATTCTTCCTTGCCAACCTATATGGAACTGGACAATTAGGTCTTCAAGTCGATCACGAGAAAGCGTACTATCTCTATCTCATGGCTAGTAAATTGAATCATCCAGCTGCGACGTACCGTTCAGCGGTATGTAATGAGATTGGAGCAGGGACGAAGAAAGACCCCGGTCGTGCGGTACTGTTCTATCGAAAGGCCGCTGCTTTAGGTGATACGGCCGCAATGTATAAATTAGGTATGACATTGTTAGGTGGATTATTAGGTCAACCGCGTAATCCCCGAGAAGCGATAGTATGGTTTAAAAGAGCTGCTTCTCAAGCCGATGAAGATAATCCTCATGCGTTACATGAACTGGCACTGTTACATGAAAGACCCAATAACGGTGGTGTAGTACCTCATGATCCGAATATGGCAAGAGAACTGTTCACTCAAGCTGCTCAATTGGGTTATGCGCCTGCTCAATTCAAATTGGGTAGTTGTCATGAATTCGGTACGTTAGGTTGTCCGATAGATCCTAGAAAGAGTATAGGCTGGTATACCCGTGCAGCTGAGAAAGGTGATGTGGAAGCGGAGCTGGCATTGAGTGGATGGTATCTGACTGGTAGTGGTGAGTGACAACTAGTGCTTCAGACTTGAGATCGAAGTTGACAGAATTTGCAGAGGGCGTACTGAAACAATCCGATACGGAAGCGTACCTATGGGGAAGAAAGGCGGCAAACAAGGGATTAGCCAAAGCTGAATATGCGGTTGGATGTAAGTTGATTCATCATTTCCCTCCGATAGAGGCGACTTCTTGAGCTGATCTGTCATTGTAGATTACACTGAAATTGGTATCGGCGTCAAGCAAGATATCGAGCTCGCCAAGAGATGGTATATGCGAGCAGCAGGTGGGCTAATTAGATTCACGTATCGACTCTTGTTATACAGAACTAACAGTCTACTCTGTTTTCGATATAGCCCAACAACATAAACGAGCGATGCAACGTTTGACCGAGTTGAATAATGCCAAAAACCCGAAAGGTAAAGGTAATAGGCCGACAAGGCATGAAGCTTCAGCAGAGTGCATTATCATGTAGCAGCACAAAGGTCTGTTGAAGGTCTATGACCGATATAGTGTGGGGCATGATCAATGCGGGGTAAGTTGACTCTCACTACTTGTAATCCTTTAGTCGAAACAGTATAAGCTGACGCCTTTTGAACTTGCTAGTCAAGTATAAACGAGAATGGTCAATGTATCATCAAAACAACATCATTATTCTATGATATCTATAATTGATGCATTGCATCTCATGAGTTGGGTGTTTGGTTTTATGATCTTGTTGCTACAATCCTGACAAAAAATTAGTTCTTCATGAATCCCTCCAAACCTTTGGCTACATCCTCTTTGAGCTTTTCAGACACGACTTCCCTGTCTGCGAAATAGGTCAACATCAATTGTTTGCCTATCCAAGGATCGTTCAGTTGTCCTAACACCTTTCCCTAGTAGTTATCCAAGCTGTCAGCTTGAGTTCATATTCAGCACGATATAGTGCTACGATCAGCTCACCTCAAATTCAACTATCAGACCACCTTGTCTCGGACGAAGTAAGACGACCTGTTTGCCTTTTTGAACAGTTTGAGCAGGGAAGAATGATTTGAGAGCTTGGATCGATTGGGTTATACGCTACGCCAATAACGTTCAGCTTGCATCATGTACGGTATAACCCAAACAGAGATTTACTCACCTGCTCATCGGCATCGGTCAGTTCGCCTTTGGATCTGGCTAGCTTCTGACGTGCTTGTAAAGCTCGCGTGAAAGCATCTCGAAGATGCTGAGAAACACTCCGTCAGCTGGCCAACCTGTGAAAATGGTATCGCACAAACGGCTCACTCCAAAGTCGGTGTTTCGATTGGGCACTATACACAGCCGACATTCAGCTTAAATGGACATATGAGAACGTGAGGAAATTGAACTAACCTATCCTCACAGCAATAGCTACCGGTCGATCAAATAGGTTCTTCATCAGTTCTTCTCCCGATAACTGAGGTGCGTTTAGCGGATCTGAGGCTGAGGGAACTTTCGTAGGAGGAGTGAGTAAATGTTGAGCTGTGAAATTCTAATTCAATTTCAACCCCCAGTGCCATTATCATCAGCTCCTCAGTACAGTAATATCTAGAACAAGGTCGAAACCCAAAAACTCACATGCCATCCTTTTATATTATGCAACTCTTTGATAGCCAGTTCGTCCAAATAGAACCCTGCGCTGTACACCTTGACTCGAAGGAAAGAGACTTTCCTCACTCCCAGTCCAACTAATGATAATATCGGAGATGGCGTGGAAAGTGTGGGTGATAAGTCTAAGGGGAACTGGATATTCGTATCTGGATCGACTGTGATTCAATCGAATGATTCAGTCATCATTTTGTCTGAATGTTGCAAGACAGAGCATACCTCTAAAAGCAGTTTTGGAATTTGGATCATCTCGGAGATCCAAAGCCCCAGAGTCAGAGTCGGCATGAAGGGTGAATCGTTCCTTAAATACTAATATGATGACATGAGGATAGTCATAAGCTTCCCTCATTGATGTCCTTTGTTATATCCATGGCTCACTCTGATTCTGCACGAGGGAATATCCAACGACCACTGAGCTCACTCCAACTAACAGAGACAGTGGTACTGCCCCTGACTTGCGAGCGAATCCTGGCCGAGCAGCTGCATTTCGAAAGGCTGAAAGCAGTGGTCTGGTAGCTCTGAATGACATGGTGATAGCTTTTATAGTGTATAGTGTTGTCGATATCAAATAGATGCATTCGTCAACATGCTCTTTACTAATCTTCGTAACAACTAACTTAAACATTCGTTGACTTCTTCGTGTTAGGTTATCTTCCACGTCATCATATCCCTCAGCCATTGCCATTGCATCCGGTAATACCTGCAACATGAACCGAGATATCAGCGTCCCATTCACCCACTCTCTATTCGCTCATTTCAACTCTTCACTCTCCGCCCTGTCCCACTCATAGACATCACATTCAACATGATCAGACAGCGTCTCCCTCAGCTTACAAGAGCAGCTCGACGGTCATTTTATCCCGGTCGCATACCCTGCTCACGTAGTCTGACTACTTCTCGTGCATCTCTAACCGAATCCGACGGTGTATCATCTAACGCTCGTGTTGGAAGACCACATGATATATCCCCTCGAGCGAGTAACATCCCTACCATATCATCTGATGAGAGTAAGACCAAAGTATCCTGGCCTGATGGAAGGGAAACTACCTTGTGAGACTTGACTATGGCTTCATCATCCGTGATATGGGTTGAGCTGACATACGGGTGGAAAGTGACAATTACTTTTTGTTCGACCATTGTCGATGTCCGAAATGCTTCCACCAACAGACAAAGCAGCGGTTGAAAACTCTTAGTGAGGTCAGTTTGGTCCTCTTCACTCGAAATGGAACATTACTGAAAGCGTGCTTCATAGATACCGACCGATATTCATCCTATTTCAGTAGAAGTCGACAAAACCGGCGTACATCTAACGTGGTCAACATCCGATTCTCATAAATCGTCCTTTCCCCTGGAATTCCTCAGAAGATCAGCATATGATCCTCCGCTAGCCTCATACAGGGATGAGAAGGAGAGGTGAGCTTTTTCTCGTCAATAGCTTGATTGACTATATATAAGAAAGCTTACACTGAAATCAAAACGCACAGTCGTATACTGTGGAATTCTCAGATAGAACAATCTCCTCCGTCGGTTCGATATACCGATATCATGAGTACCGAGAAGGAGGGTGATACCAGTGGAAGAGCGATTTTGAAACTTCTCAATCGAGTGGTGAGTTATTCTCTCTTGTCCATACATTGATCATACCATCTGAGGATTGTGGTTTTAAACAGCACGATTTTGGATTCTGCTTTATCAACGACGTGCCAGCTACCGGCGAAGAGACAAAGGAAGTGATAGAGAAAGTTGCACCTATACGTAACACGCACTGTGAGCTTATCAGAGCCCAATGTCGCTATCCACATAAGCTGACATATTGCATATTGCTGTGATTGCCTAGATGGCGGTTTCTGGCAGTTCACAGCTGATCTCAGTCATGGTGATCTTGCCTATTCCAACGAAGGTCTACCCGCTCATACGGATACAACATATTTTACCGATCCAGCCGGTTTACAGATATTTCATCTTCTCTCTCACCCTTCACCACCAGGTACAGGAGGTGCAACTTTACTCGTAGATGGATTCTACACCGCTCATTTACTTTCTACCCTTTATCCAACTTCTTATTCACTCCTCTCTCGATTGAGAATACCTGCTCATGCATCTGGAACTGAGGGGACAATGTTGAGACCACCTCTCAGTCAACCTTCCTTCAGACACGATGAGAAAGGTCAACTGGTCCAGGTAAGGTGGAATAACGAAGATAGAGGTGTGATAAGTCAGGGTTGGACACCTGATGAAGTGAAGGGATGGTATCTGGCTGCTAGGAGGTATGATGAATTGAATAGAAGTGAGGATGCTGAGTATTGGGTACAATTGAAACCTGGGACTGTCTTAGGTGAGCTCCCCTTCCTTCATGAACAAATCATTTGTGCTAATTGACATGAATCTCGTATTACTTACAGTCATCGATAATTGGAGAGTCATGCATGGAAGATCAGCTTTCACAGGATCAAGGACAATGTGTGGTGCCTATGTCGGTGCCGACGATTGGTTATCTCGCCGTGCAGCTCTAACAAAGAAAAACGAGATACGTAAGAAAAATATCCTTGATGAAGATTGGAGTGTCGGTTGGTAATGACCACGAAGACTCGGTTGTACCATATATACTGTAATTGCATGATGAATGGTATTCAAAGAGAATCTGTATCAATCAATATGTATACTTCACATGCATGAAATTCTAAAATGTCTATCTATATATATATCAATGAATATGAACCGGAAAAATCCCAGGAAATGCAATAATGGTACATTGTAATGGTTTTGAATCTATAGGATATCGAAGGGTTTCTATGTACTGCAAAATTTATCAAGATCTATAGCAATCCACGGGATTTTATGTGTGTGCTCTTTGGAACGCCAAGATACTAAGATGAAAATTGTCCATGGCGAGTTCACCAAGATACTATCCATTATCTACAAGGAGCTGTTGTCTATTAAGCGACGATGCCTACTTTAGCGGTATCCATGGACATGCCTGATCCCTCTTCCTCTATGGTACTTGATCTGGCAGTGATAGCGGGAGGTAGACGGAAGCCATCCTGTTTAGATTCAGATAATCTTCGATGACGAGGATGTGAATTGGTGAATACTGGTTCAGCAGGGGGTGAAGAAGTTGTGGAATTAGGTGGTGAAGGGTAAGAAGCTTCGGCGTTGGTATGCGTATTGCGAGATGTCGGAGGGGGTGGCGGCTGGGTGTATAAAGCTTTCTTGAACGAAGTCGAGGTTGATAGAGGCATTTGCAGTTGATGATTGTAATTCGTAGGATAAGTAGGTTTAGGTGAAGCTTTACCTCCATAAGCTAAAGGATCAAGATTCGCTCTACCTTCTAATATCCTCTGATCGACTTTGGTAGTAGGTAACATTCCTTCTCTGACTGCTTCCACCTGCCTCATCTTCTTTTCACCCTTCTCCACATCTCTCTTCGCGTTGTTGTACATCCACAGCCCCACTGCGGTGAGAGCAATACCCATTGCCTGTACGAAGAATACAGATTGTTTGAACCAGATGATAGCCAGACAGATCACCGCTATACGTTTGACGAGCGAGGCGATAGAATAGGTGACTGGCGATGTCGAGGAGAGTAAGGAGAATGCGATAAGGTTTTGAGCAAAGTGGACGGTGCCATTGATGAAGAAGTAGAACGAGACGGATGGTCCACCTGACTTGGCTATAGGATGAAGCCATAGGTCCAACAATCTCCAAGCATCCGAGTAAAGCCATACGGGGATCATCAAGAGGAACGCCATCCCACTTGAAAAATACAGGAGGTTAATCTTGTCAAGTTTCGGGGTAGCTCCACCAGTCTCGGTAGATCCGGGAGTTGGCATGATCTTCTTGAAGAAGATGTTTTGCGTGACGAAGATGACGGTAGAACCAAGAGCGCATACCAGACCGAAAAAGTTGTTGAATGATATATCGGCTGAAGAGGCGAGCATCACTCCGAGAGTGAGTGGGAGCAGGGAAAGGTAAGTCGCAGGGGAGTAGGAGACACCGAACAGTAAAGCATATGCCATCACGGTGAATAAGGGTGAGAGGGCCTATTCACAAATGGGGTTAGCTACACCCTCTTTTCAAGGAAAATAATGTCGTTGTCTTACTCACCTTGATGGTATGTACCGTACTGACTGGAACTCTACTAATCGCCAAACTACCAAAGATGTGACCTCCAACTTGAAAAGCGGCCATAGGTAAGATTCCCTTCAATATCGCCCTCGTAGGTGACCTCAATCTAGGTGTCCATCCCAGTTCTGGTCTACTACATATTATACAGCACCCAGCGACGAAGAAGAACTGTACTATCGTCAATGTCACCGGGTACTTAAAGTTGTTGAGAATGACTTTCCCAGTATTGTTCGACACCGCTGAACAGGTATACCATAAGAAACATAGTGAAACGAATCGGATAGTCGCGAATCCAGGTATGGAGAATTGAGGTAATGAAAATGGACCAGGTGATGATGCTCTACTCGATGATGCTGATATACTATTCCTTCGCTGACCTGTTGAACCATCCACCAAATATGAATTCCCAGGTACAGATGAACCATATGGGTTATCTGCATATCCACCAGGTGACAAATCGTTACTATCTTTCCTGGTCAATGGCGCACCCCATAACGAAGATGATTTCTCAGGTCGATAGCTCTGCTGGTGCTGGTTTGACTGAGGTTCTGGCGATATGCTAGATGGGATCCATGGTGCTTGAGAATGAGATGATGAAGGGGGTGATCGTAATGAAGATAGGTTTTGAGCTGATCTAAGGTCTGCTGATGATGATTGATGGGCGAAGGGGGCACGCTGCCTGGAATCAGGCAACAAAGACATCGAATGGAGGCTGGGCTTGAAGAGTTGAGTGGGTTTACCGTGTATCAGGTGATAGCGAGAGTTTTTGAAACTCGAAGATGGTAGTTCCGAGAGAATGGTATCGAGTTGGACGATGAAGAGGGGGGATGAATGGTGAGTGTGGATGAGTGAAAATGATAAAGGAAGGGGGGAAAGGGGTAAATGGAGAGGAACGTGTAATTGAATGTGTGTGTGTGTGTGTGTGCGTCTGTAGATGTGACCGATGGGTGGGTGTTGTCTGATCCTTTTTCCAAGCAGAATATTACTTTTCCTCGCGCTGGGCGATTGTCGTGTTGATCTTGGCGATGTATGATACTGACAGTCGAGTATCCTTCTTTCATGGAACTTGCTACTGCGCGATCATAACATTGGTGACAACTACTACCAAGCTTGGCTGAGACATGATATGCTGTTAGAAGGTCTAGAGTTAAAAAACACGTTTTCGAAGTCAGGGTATGGACTTTACCCTGATAAACTCTTTCTCTCTCTGTCGCGTGTGATTTAAGGTGCGGCCGCTCTCATCTCTCGACACTCTAGCTCGTCATCGTAGCCCTCGTTCCTTCCAACTCATCCTATACTCGGTCTGTGTAAAGACCTCGACTTCCAGCCCAATCGATCGTATGTGCCTCGATGATATATCTCGATAAGTGGCATTGCGCACCATGAAACGATTCGTTGTTCCAAAGCTGGTAAGATGTAAAGCTCAAAGTCAGTCCTTCAACCCCGTCAATCTCAAACCCAAGTCTGGTGGTACCCCGTTACAGATTCTAATTGAAGTTGTGATTGATTGCAACCTGATAAAGTACACAAAGGAGTCGGCGCCAAGAAGATCAATTTTCGAGATCTCTTCCAACTGAAACGTTCCGTGGTCAGAGCTGAATAACTCATGGGTGTGTATATACAGATATGTATATATATATATCAATCTGCGTTCAGTAGTTCATACATCCTGAGACCTTAACACCTTTTACTCATCCCATCCCAGCCTACCCCTGCTGTATGCTCTCGCTACTATCACTCGTTTAAACCTTTACTTATCATAACATCATGCTAATCACCAAAACTCTATTCCTCCTCTTACCCCTCCTTGCCCATGCTAAACCCGAGCATTGTAACAGCAAATCAGCGTCTTCTACCGCTACAGCTCCCCTGAACCAAGCTCTGGTAGCTACCTCTGGTCGAGGACAGCGATGGGGAGGAAGACCAACTTCTACAGCTTCTTCAGAACCAGAAGCCGAATCAGAATCAGACTCGACGCCTCCCTCTAGTGCAGTCTCTTCCCCTGTCTCCTCTCAGCCCTCTTCGACAGTAGCAGAATCAGCGATCGGCAAAGCTGGAACAGCTAGTCCTACCATCGACGCATCTTCTGCCGCAGCCAGTAGTGCAGTTCCTCCCGTGTCCACCGGAGGATCCACAACGAGCAATAGCACCCAAACTTCTTCGGGCGACTGTTCATGCGGATATATCCTATCCGCATACGACAACGCGTATTTCCCCAAGGCATTGGTCGTCTCCTTCGATTCCGTATCGAGCGTTGCCGAACTAGCCAATCTCGGACTGAGGGTTCAGGACGGTTCACAAGTTGGATCGATCGCTCCTGATGGAGGGAAATGTCAAGCTTCGGCTGATAATGTGGCTATCGACCGTGGGATCCTCAAGTTGACTGTCCCTGGTGGACAATCTGCAGGAGGGATCATCAGCGGTGCTGAGATTGAGACGATGAATCCTGTATTGGGTGGAGTGTTCACAATGAGCGCTCAGCTCTCGCCTGTACATGGTACTTGTCAAGCCATTGTGAGTGCTGTCCCATTTTCTACGATGCAACCCATGATTCCGATGGCTAAGCATTGATTGATTGTTTTTGGTTTGTTTCAGTTCACGTACACTGAGAATAAGGATCTTTACAGCGATGAGATGGATATAGAAATGGTATATATCGAACCTGGTCTACAACTGACTAATCACGATGTGAGTGATGACCATCATACAAATAGCAAATAGATATCAACTGAAGCTCGCGAACGTATATTATACTTAAATAGCCAAGTGGTTCTGGTCTAAACGACTTCGAAAACAACCCATTCCCTAATGATCCTACTGCCGATTTTAATGATTATACTATCGGATGGTTCAAGGATGGTCCAAAGTATTACTACAATGGTGCGGTCTTGACTGGGCCAACTCAATATCGTGAGTCCTAAGTTAACAGTAATACTAATATCAGACGATGGGTTGAGCTGAGTTTCGGCTGAACCACACGAATAGCATCTGTGAATCCCAGTAAGATCGTCATTAACAATTGGAGTTCTGGGAAACCAACGTTCACCCAAGGTCCTCCTGATGATGATACTGTACTTCAAGGTGTGTTCATACTGGACTCAATCCAGATGACCTGTGGCTGACAAATGTCTTTTGATGATAGTCAAAAGTATCGCATACTACTACCAAACCGAATCCCTTGCCTCTTACCCTGCCTGGCCTTCTGGCTGCTCAGAAGCTGATGCCTGTGTGGTATAACGAGCTTCTTGCGTACAGTATTTCAAGGATAATGTGGTTATTATTCTCAAACTGTAGATACACATACAATATATACACACATTGCTTTATGAATTATTATCACATACACGGTTCCTGTATTGCAGATGGCCCCGAGGTGCGTTTCAGTTGTGCGAACAATACATCTCATGAGAAACACAGCAGACGTTCGATGACATGCAGCCTCGGGGGATCCGATCTCAACTGGGATATCAGATAGAAAGGCATGAGATTGATGGCGCGATGAAAGGACACCCGAAATCATCGAACATAGACGGAAAACTACGATCGAACATGCCTTCAATTATATTTAGTACGGTTTCGTCGATGAAAGGGAAAGGACGGTAAAAATTAATCTTGCTGCTAGTCTGAAGACAATGAATACATATATAGCAAATCCATGTTCTGGTACAACTCTGATCGTTGGTAACGATCCTTCACTCAATTTGTATCTTTATATCCTTCAATCAACCTAACAAATCAATAACACTTAACGGTGTTACTTGAATCATCCCATTAGCCGCTAAAGAAGGCTTTCTACCCTAGATCATATTTTGTGATCCGTCTCTTACGGACATATATATTGGTCGTGCAGGTAACTCGGCAGATCGTGTTTTGAAATCCCTTTCTTCATCTGTGCATTTGTACAAAGTATCCTACTGGCTAGGTTAAAATAGAGTACCCCATATCAGTGTACAACATGACGACCATGGACAACCAATCCAACCATTTACAAGTTGACGGCCAAGGAGCTCAAGTATCACCTACATCCTTCGGATCTAGAACGAGGATCGTCCCGTCTCAAAATACTGAGATGGAGATGGACAGTAATGAAGTTGCTATGATGGATCAGAACAAGATGGTAGATTATAGTTTCTTTCATACGAAGAAATTCGGTATATGCTTCTTGGCTTTATGGTGAGTGATCCGTATGGTTCATACAGGATCTTCCACCTACGTGTGTTGAGCTGATTAAAATCTGCTGGGCCATTCAGTTTGAACGTCATGATATTTGGTACGTCACAATCAATGATTTCTCCATCAGTTAGACCAATAAACCACCGAGCTAATTTTGACACTTCGCAGGGCTGGACCAATTTATCATCACTGTTGCTGTTCCGGAAATAGTCACGAGATTCGAATCGTTAGAGCAAGGTGAGTCACGTTGGACTTCGCAGGGTCACCAGGATATCACAAACTGAGGTATGGTGTTCGACATGAACAGTCGAGTGGCTTAATACGGCGTGAGTAAAACCGAAATCGAGAAGTTCGGAAAAAAAGTAGAGGGACTGGTATTAACGAGGTCCCGATGCAGCTTCTTCATTCCTTGTGCTGGATGTATTTTGATCTTCAGTCAAGTGAGCACATGCCATTTTCTTAAATATTTCACTATTATGGTATATGGCTACATATGGCTAACACGAAGGCAGATCATGACGATTGCCTCTCCACGATGGACATATATGGCATCCTTGGCAATTTTCGAAGCTGGTACGGCAATCTGTGTGAGCGATTTCTTCACTTCAGTCATGGTAACGAACCATATTGAATACATGTGATTGGTGACTTGTAGGGCGCTGCGAACTCTATGACCATGTTGATCGTTGGTCGAGCAGTAGCAGGTCTGGGAGGTGCCGGAATGTGGAAGTGAGTCAACCCAAAATCAAGTTGTATTTGAGTTAAGGATTGATCCATTGATGTATTTCTTACAGTGCCACTTACCTGATTGGAGGGGAAATTAACCCGTTCGAGAAACGACCTAGTCTATTTGGGTTGTTTGGAGTATCATTCATCGTGGCATCAGTAATGGGTCCTCTTGTCGGAGGTGAGTCATTAGAGCCTTCGCCTTTGGGTAGAGAGTTCTGGTGACTGTTGATCAGGTCGGGAAAAGCGCATGAAGGGCTGACGAGGTTTTGATTCAAGGCGCATTCACAGATATGGGTTCCTCTGGCTGGAGATGGTGCTTTTATTTTTCTGTAAGCTCAAGCCCTATCTCATAATATCAGAAATTACTGACGATTACATTGTTAGCTACCAATCGGAGGCGTGACTGGTCTACTACTTTTATTCACTCTGCCCTCTGTGCCGAAACTTCCTCCTTTCGATGGCAAGCCAGATAATCGACCTGTTTTGATTAAGCTTCTGAGGCTGGACTGGATTAGTGCGATGATCACTTTGGGATTCGTAACCTGTTTAGGAATAGGCTTACAATATGGGGGTATCACGCACGATTGGAATGACCCCGATGTCATTGTGGTATGTCTGTTATTTACGAGCGTTCTCTCGCGAACAGTATCGATGCTGAGATGAAGTACAGACTTTGTCTTTGGCATTAGCATTGTTCTTAGGTCTGATCGGTTGGAGCTACTTGATGGGCTCGAAAGCGATGATTCCTCTGTCCCTGTTCAGAAGCAGACATTTCTCGTGAGTGTGCACATATTCTATATCACAGCCGATGCTTTGTGCTGACTAGCTTTCTTAGGGCTGGTACTTGGGTAGCATTTCTGGGTAAGCTGCTGAGTGTTTGGTACTGTACGGATCATTTTGGATCGATTCTAACAGTTCAGATGATTGACTTTAGGATACGGCGTTGTCGTCCTATATCTATACTACTTACCACTCTACTTCGAGGCTATTAAGAATGACACCGCCACTAGAGCAGGTGTGTTACTGCTCGCTTTACAGCTCACCAGTAAGTCATGTATACCAATGGTAATACGATACTCGGCTAAATCAGTATGCAGTGGGACCATTCTTGGTATTCTCTGGAAAACTTGGAGAGGTATGTGTACCAAAATTTTATTCATTGTCCCCTTCAGTCAAAAGGAATACCTACTGACTATCCAGTCGTAGAAAACCGGTCAAGCCAAATATCCAATGATCATCGGCTCATGTCTCCTAGCCATATCTTCAGGACTCTTAACGACGCTCAAGAAAGACACATATGTAGCCAAAGTAGTTGGCTTTATGATTATCGGTGGTACGGGATTAGGTTTGGTCATGAACGTCATGGTCGTACTTGTACAAGCCAAGTTCCTGAAAGAGCCACATCTCATTCCTCACGTGACGAACGTTTTCAATTTCTGGGGTTTCGTAGGTAGGATCGTCAGTATGTCTGTGGGCACAAACATTTTCAATAACAAGGTAAGAACTTTTGCTTCTTCGCTACTGTACATACGTCGGTTGGATCAATTGATTGATGCGGTGATTGATAGTTACGATTGAACCTCAATCGTCTTCCTGGGCTCAGTAAATCACTTGTCATCTTCATTACCACTGGTCCCAAGGCTATTTGGACGCAAGTACCTGAGAAAGACCTCAATTCAGTTTTGGATGTATATTCTGCATCGATAGTAAAAGTGAGTAATCAACCAGCATTCTCAATCGAGTTTGGACCAGATTACCTACTAATTAACTTTAAAAGGTATTCTGGCTTGCTCTTGCCTTATGTAAGTTTTAATTTTTCGAGGGAAAAGGAAAAGTTCTCCAGCTGATCAACTTATTAGCAATCGCCTGTCTGATCGCCACTCTCCTTATGGAAAATATCAACTTAAAGGAAGTTGCTGAAGAGGCCAAGTTGGTTCGAGAGGCTAATCAAAATACATCCTATCCAATGCAAAGTAGTGCGAGTCTATCGAAATCGAAGGATACTAATGAGTCTCATACCCTTGACGGGACTTTGGCGGAATTGCAACCTAGCTATCAGGGGTGGAAGCAATAAACTCGAGAACGATCGTAGATATGACAAGATAGGATGAGAAGGGATGAAAGGATCTTTTCTTTCTCTTTCTCCACTATGATCATATTTAGCACACCTTTATACAGTGTTTGATGTACCTGTACTCTACCATGCATCCTTTCTACACATCTTATTGAAACGTAACAGTCTTAAAGTCAATCCGGCCAAGCCCAGCCGTTGTCCATAATACATGACTGACCCTTTGAATAACCCCATCCAAGGTCAAAGGAAAGGTGATACCTAAAACATCAATCAATCTTGATGACAAACACTCTAATCGAATTAAATCTAATCCAACCATAACACCCAATCTTGATCAATTATCGATATCTTGAGACTCTCATTCCATTCCAATAAAAGAAAAAATAGTAACCAACTCTCAATAGTCAATTTGTAGAAAGAACCAGATATCTACTTATTTTCTCTTTTCTCGACTCCTCTCGTCTTTTTACGATTTTGATCAGACCTAAGCACGCTCTTTAACTTCGCCATCGACTCGTCATTGTAGCTGAATCTACTATCACTCTTCGAGTTTTCATTCCTTCGATCTATAACGACGTAAACTAAGGTATTCAAGATGCTGGCCATCTATACTTCCGCTTCTTTCGGTGTACTTTCCCTCCTACTCTTAGGTGATCTCGCCAACGCTAAACCCCATCACTCACCCCTCGAAAGACGCATGAACAAACATCGACGACGAGGTTCCCTAGAAGGCTCTATCTCACCATCACCTCCTCCAGTCCCTCTGATCCCTCGAGGAGAATCGGACGATAATGTCGTTTGGATCGATATCACGTCCACAACTACCGTCACTGCCTCTTCTACCCAAGAGACCTCGTCCTCGTCGGATTCGGACAAAGGCGACGGTGATCCTCCAGCAGTAGTCGGTGCTGTGTTAGCAGGTCAAGATGGTGGAAGTAATGAGGAGCCTAAAGTCGTATATGTCGATATCACTTCGACTGTCATAAGAACCGTCCAGCATGGTGACAGTGGTGGTGGGGCACAAGCGACTCAACCACAAAACTCACAAAACTCACAGAATCAGCCTCCTCCTACGACGACCATTACAGCTACGCGATCCAAAGCTATCCCCACGGTTGGAGCCGTCGCTATAAGTACTGGAAAGGGAGTGACGACAACAATTATGGATACTGCCAGTGGAACCGCAGCGGCAATGTCGACCGCTTCCGCGTTACCTACCAATGGTGCCAACGAAGAAGCTCAAGGTCCTTGGGTTAAATACCATAATGAGGCAAGAGCAAAATATCAAGTTGGTGTTTTACAGTGGAGAGCGGATCTGGTGAATCTCGCGAAAGAGAAAGCTGAGCTATGTAATAAGAAACATACGTGAGTCGAGTGTGGATGGTTTACTTTCTATTGGACCAAGCTCATTTTGAGGTACTATGAATAGCGTCGCTGCTGAAAATCTGCAATGGGGAAGTGGTATGGGTACACCTGAAAGTGCTGTAACAGGCTGGATGGGCGAGGACAGTGAGTACAGTGCAGTGTCATTTCCATCCCCTAGTTTTTGTAAGAAAGATCTGACCATTGAGGTAGAATTGTACAATTGGAATAACCCATCTTATTCGGACGCGACCGGTCATTTCACTCAGGTCGTTTGGAAGGTCAGTGAATATTTGTAAAAATCTGATCACAGCAGAAAGGAGAAGTACTGATCATTGTCATACCTTTTTTTACTTTTATACAGAATACCACATCGGTCGGATGTTGGATCGCCGAATGTCCTCAAGGTTCGGTAGTAGGTCCACAATACGATGTGAGTTTCCTTCGACGATTCGCAGACAGCATTAAGCATTTATATCAATCTGACCTTACTTCTCTGTGTCTCTTTTTAGCAATCTTTCCAGACGGCTTGTGAATACGATCCAGCTGTAAGTCCGTCTTTCCAGTTTCCCATCCATGACCTTTCGATGGACCAGTGCTGATCTGGGTTTACGATCCAAATTCGTACAGGGTAACTTTGTCGGCGAGCAGAATTTCAGAGAAAACGTACTTCCAGCTGCGTATTGAGCGACCATAAACGATCGGGACACTAAGTTGCAGGGGTTGCGGTAGTACCTGTATATATATAGGCTGAGACATATTGAGAGAGATTTGTTAGCATACCTGTTTGATCATATGGACCAATGGATGATTTTGAATGAATCACAGTGAATGTCAATTACACCGCCATAATGGGAAACCGCTAAGTGTGACGATTGACTACTCTTTGCGAGTTATTTCAAGTTGTAAGGATGGATTCAATGGTTGAGACAATCGAATCGATTGATATACATCGAGCCATGATTGTTGTTCTTGTGTATGTATACATCATACTATAGGTATATAATCTACGATTGACTGCATAAAATCGAATGATCACTCCCTGACTGTTGGGTCCATGGATCCAATGATATTTGTCCCCGCAAACTGAAGATACTGAATTACACATATTGCTTTAATCGTCTGATCCCTCATCACGCGGACTGAGCGATGGGATTAGATTGAATTAGTGAATAGAAAGTAAGATTGGATTGTTTTGAATTAGGTTGTTTCGGACGTCGAGTCCTCTCCACTATTGGTTGGTGTCCAATCACCACATCTTCCTTGTACCTCCCATTGTTGCCCTTCCATTCTGATTCTGTCCCACAGCTCCATGTGATTGATGAGCGTACGCTCCACCATTGTTGGCGTACATAGCTTGCTGTATTTGATGACTATTTAAACCACCGTAATATCCACCTTGATCTAAATTATACTGCTGTTGGGCTTGTGGACTTTGAGTACCATACTCTCCGTTGGCTTGAGCGAATCGCCCTTGCTGTTGTTGTCCAGCAACAACCGGTCTAACACCTTGCGTCTGCTGTCCAGGTGCACCATATCCGTAATACATCGATTGGTTGATACCACCTCGTCCATAATTTCCAGGTGTGACACCATACTGCTGCTGCTGCTGGGAATAAACATTTGCTGTCGTCGAGTAACCTGGATATACCATTGATTCAGGTGATTTCGCATTACTGTAACCCATTGCAACTGGCGATTTCTGGTCTATCGACATGGAAGATTTAGGTACGGTGTATCCATAACCTGGAGAAGCCATAGATGTTCCGAAGGCTGTGGGCGACCATACACCTTGTTGGAAACCATTTGTACCGGCTCGGGGGTTTGTCATTGATTGGTAATTCATTCCGATCATATGATGATTTGGGTTGTCGGGACTAGGAGTCGAGAATTGACCATATTGCGAATGGGTGGCAGGGGAAGGTCGAAGCGAGCCGTATGAACTTGCTGAAGGGACAGAGGGACCAGCACCTGGCGAGCTGAATGTTTGAGAGTTCGAGAACGCCATCTTCATTCCTCCCCCGGCTGCGTGCTGAACAGCAGGAGGATCAGCAGCTGATGGTGCATTCAAGCTTGGATACATAGGAGCAGCAGCGTTGAGCTCGGAAGATTGGTTGGTGGCTGCCTGCTGGGCTTCCCAAACTGACTTGATAGCATTGTGATCATGTTGAGAAGAATTTCGAGCGGGAGAGTGAGAGGTAGGGTATGAAAGAGAAGTGCTTGGCCAAGTCGAAGTGTTTGGAGAAGCAGGTCGAGGGAGGGGAGGGGTTTTCGGTGCCTAGGCGTGATGGTTAGTACAAGAGAACGGAAAGAAATCATTTTACGATACTCACTTCGGCACCTGGTATTTTCGCTGTTTCGACACCAACTCCGTTCTGAGCTTTCTCATCCTCACCCAAAGTCTCCAAACTCATCTTATTGACCTCGTCTAATAGACTGTCACCTTCCAATTCACTCGATACCATGAATCGTACACCTGGTTTATCGGAAAGAGCCATCCTTTCCTTTTCTGGCGCACCAATCGTTACTCCATCAAAAGCGAATCTGCCTTCTCTTTCAGCTTTTGCAGCAGCAGAGGTTTTCACGGGAGACTTGATCTTTCTTGGTGGCGGTTCAACCTTTGGGATTTCTTCAGCAGGCGGAGGGATAGGTTTCTCGACTGTGATCGATGACTCAGCTTGACGCCATTCATCTGGACGGGTCCTTTGATCTCGTAGAGATTGCGATTTGAGTGTGGTGGGGGCGGGGAGAAGGCTTTCGGCTGAAGCGGTAGGCTGATCAGATGTAGTTCGAGCCGCCTCGATGGTCGAAGGCTTCTTCTTGATCTTCTTCTCGAAAGGTTCCAGGTGTCTGGGGGATATGCTGACCACAGGTGCTGATCGTTGGAAGCGATTTGGGATGGGTTTAGGTAGTAATAGTTCAGCTCGGGATAAAGGTAAGCCATTGACACCGTTGAGAGGTGGGTTGAAGCTCATCAACCAGCCATGGGGGTTGGGGGTACGGGGATCCTCTGCAGCGCTTAAGCGAGCCCGAGGTATTGGTATTCGAGCTGGCTGAGGTTTGGGTAATTTAATGGTGTATGTACGCCAGGCGGGTGGTGGGGATTTTGGTGGTTCTGGGTATGATACGTCGAAGTATTCCTGTACATTTGATATGACAGGTTTCGATGGCATGTTGTGACTGACGGGTCGGGATTGTATCCTGACCGCTTCGGGAGACTGTGGTGCGCCTTGAGTTGAAGGCCCGGCATCAGCTGATGTTGAAGGTGTCGCTCGAGCTTCGGCCATGGCGGCTTGTATTCGTGCCAACATATCATCAAAGACGGCTTCTTTCTTTGGCGGGGTGGTGCCAGTTATATGTGATAATGATACCGTAGGAACATCTCCCATCTCGGCTTCGAAGAATGATTCGGCTGTAGGTCTGGATGATCTGATGTGGGCAGCAGGTGGCGAAATAGCGGGATGTGATGCCTCCTCCGCCTGAGTAGATGATTGAGGTCCTCTTCTCCACGTTGATTCTGCAGCTCGGCCAGACATTCCCGAAATATGCCTATCACCCACTTCTGGTCTACTTGGCAACCCCAAATTTGGTGGAAGCGGTTTTTCGTGATGCGTTGGTCTAGGTCTTTGAGCCAATGTGATTTGAGGAATCTCCTTTAAGATCTCTGCAGGTGTTTGAGTTTGTGTAGTTTTCACTTCATGAGTACTCGTTGTAGACTTGAATCTTTCCTCCAACTCCTTCGCCTTTCGCCTTGCTCGTTCTGCTGCGGCTTCCCTGTCTGCTTCTTCCGCAAGGCGACGAGCTTTCGCTTTTTCTGCAGCAGTGTGCATTTCTGCTGATTGTGCGTCGACAGGAATCGTGGGTGACGTGAGGGGTTGATCCACGGCGGGAGGAGCTATGTCTGCAACCGAGGGCCTCGCGGCTTGACCGAAAGATCTACGAGCAGGCAAGTCTGACAGCGACTTTTCAGGTGACCGAGATTGGGCGAAAGCATTGGACTGAGAAGGAAGGTCTCGTCGTTCGGCGAGATGAGGTGGAAGATGTCTTTCGTTATCTCTAGGTACGTTCCATGCTGATCGAGTGGATGGAGGAGCTGCTGATATACTTTGAGCGGGTCGAGATTCGGAAGGTGGATGTGACATATGCGGAGGAAGCGCTCGATCGCCGGCTTGTCCTGCGAGGTGAGGAGGAAGAGGTCGATCTAAATCTCGACCACCCGCGATATGTGGCGGTGGCTGTCGAGTACCGGAATCTGTGGGTCGAGACATCAGTCTGGTAGGTTGCATAGTGGAAGATGGAGGTTGTCGGGAGGTTTCAAGTCGATTAGAGGATGCGTTGAATAATACTCGATTGCTGTCTACTTCTGGTCGCCGCGAGGATGAAAGACCTTGCTGTCCTTCAAGTGAAGGCAGTGGCTTTCTTGGCCAGCTTCGATCAAAGTCTTCTGCAAATCGCTCTGACTTCGATACTGGCTGACTCTCAGGCACATCGTGGACGGACGGATTGATATGTGGATGTTCTCCGGTACCATCACCAAAATCAAGCAATTCGTCATCCTCGTCTTCCTCCTACAATCCGAGAAAGAAGTCAGCTGACTGTAAGGAAAAAATGACAAAATCTACTTACATCCCATCGATGAGCTCCTGGATCTAGCTGAGTGAACGTATTCAACTCCTGAAGAATTGCTTGATTATGAGCAGCTTGCGCTTGGGCAGCAATCTGAGCGGCTTTCTTGCCTGTGGGACGCCATCAGTGATATTATTCATGAAAGGGGAATGATTCACTTACCATCCGCAACCTCCTTGGCTGTTGGGAAATCCCGCGATATTCCTAATCCAGGTTTCCTACTTTCTCCCGAGACAGCTTTCCATGCGGGCTTAGGGGGTACCATAGCCGACACTAGGCCTGCTCCCATTGCGGGTGCAGTGGTGGTACCAAGGACTCTTGCTCGTGTGGGAGCAGGCTGATGTAGGGTAGTTGTGGTGATTGTAGGTGGGGTCGAAGCGGGCGCGGGAGGTTCGGTAGGTAGAGGAACGACAGGCTTTGCCCATGGGGACGAAGATGCTGAAGAAGGGGGATTAGGGGAAACACTGCTTTTGGAGGTAGGTACGGTTGTGAGTTTGGTGGATAATAGACGTGACGAGGAGGATGAGATTGGAACAGGAGAAGCTGAGGGTCGGCCTGCGGTTAAGACATAAGTTTAGTGATGCGGCTGAAAGAAACCAAGAGAGGCTAACTGACCGTTTAATGATGATATCTTTGTAGGTCCAGCGGTAGGTGCTGGACTACCTGCTTTGCTCAAGAATTTTTGATTCACATTGACCGAGCTGAATTTCTTTTTCGCTAATGCGGTTGAGCCTAACGGAGGGGTAGATGTACGTGATGAAGGAGTGGCTGCGCGTAAAATAGGACTGGGGTGAGAAGGGTGATTTTCGGACAACAGAGGTTCGGCGATGGTGGGTGTGGGTGGTGGACTACTTTCGGTCTTGGATGGGAGATCGGTATTTATAGGTTCCTGGGGGATCGATGATTGCTCTGTCGATGATTCACTCGTACTGATTTCATCCACATGTCGCTCTTTCTCATCTTCCACGCCATCCAGAGCTGAAGCTGGTCTGTTATCTTCTGCACTTGTAATCTTTGTCAAATCCCCTTTTGGTTGTTCCTCAATCGGTATTTCACCTTTCTCAGCTAGCGCTCCCTCCTCATCTTTGGTCGCGACTAAGACCGTCCCATTCGATAGAGTTAGAGCATCTGGTTTCGTGTCTTCTTGAGTATCGTTTGCATTGTTCGAAGGGGATTCACTCATTTTGATGCCCTAAGAACAGTAAGATCAGGAATGAGGGAAAAGATGATGAATTGATTTCAGTACTCACATGAGGCAAGAATACTTTAGTTCCGACTTGATCTTTCGTGGATCAGTTGTCAATGCAGTTGCAAATCGAACGATCCCGATTACTCTCTTCTTTTGATGTTCTGGGTGCAATATGGGACTAGCTATGGGAGTTTGACGGAATGAAAGGGACGATTCGATCTGGTGATATAAGCCTGGTTCGTCCTTCCCGATGATTGGAATCGAGCTTGATCTGGTGATGCTGGTTTGTGCTGTTGCTTATGAGCGCGACTGTCTTAGGTTCCGATAGACGATGATATAGGTCCAATCACGCGTCCTTATGATTGCTGCCTCTTCTGACTACTGTGCTGCCAGTCTTCTTGTGGTATGTGTTCTTGTTCTCCTGTGGAAGCTTGTTGATGCGATGGTCATGAGCAATCTTGACATTCACTGCTCACTGTTATCTGATTCGGATTCTGATCCTGATGCTGATTCTGATGCCATCTATGCAATATCATATACTATAGTATCATGACCATAACCGGACACTGCACACCGATAACCCCGTATCCCCGAGCTGTGGCATTCTGCCCTATGGAGGTGTATCCCACCTGCGTTGATTCGTTGTTGCCTATCTTTCAATCGCAGGATCATCTGAAATACATGATACATGATCGACTCTCAAAATACAGCCTTGTGCAAATCTACCATAGCATACACTCACCATGGCTGCTCGATCATCCCTCGTCACCCTCAGAGCAGCAGCTCGTACAGCCGTCAGACCCGCCATCGCTTCTCGATCTTTCCGATCTGCCGCCGTCCTAAGAGAAGGTAAATTCAAGATTCACGATTCATCCCATCCAGTATAATTTCACCTCAGAATGCTAATATATGTTCTCAAATAGTCAAACCAACTGCAGAACCTTCGGTAGCACCATTCACCGAACCAGCAGGGATCAATCCAGCCGAGAAGACCGCACCACTCAATTCACCTTTGCACGAATACGGTCAATACATCTTGACATGTTTACCTAAACACGTTCAACAGTTCTCGGTTTACAAGGACGAATTGACATTATACATTCCACCTACATCCGTCGTGCCCACTTTGACCTTTTTGAGGGATCACACCCAATGTCAATACAAGCAGGTTATGGATATCACGGCGGTGGATTTCCCTTCTAGAGTTAACAGGTTTGAGGTGAGTAGAAATATCGATCTACCTTGGTAGAAGCCGGTGATGTTCTGACTGAGTGTGTATATTTCAGATCGTCTACCACCTTCTCTCAGTAGCTCACCAATCTAGAATCAGGGTGAAAACCTACGCCGACGAGGTCACACCTGTACCCTCATCTGTAGGAGTATTCAATGGAGCGAATTGGTATGAGAGAGAAGTCTGGGATATGTACGGGGTATTCTTCAGTGGACATCCTGATTTGTAGGTTGACCATCGATTTCCTAGGATATCAACAGCGGAACTGATTATACCTGATTTCCTTTAGGCGACGTATTTTGACGGATTACGGTTAGTAAGAATTAATAGTTGGCTAAGGAAAAATTGTCTGACAATGTGTTTTTGTTATAGGTTTCGAAGGACACCCTCTGAGGAAGGACTTCCCATTGACTGTACGTTAGCTTTCTGGTTGTGATATTCCTTCAATCTAGCTGACATTGCATTACCAAATAGGGTTACTCGGAAGTACGATATGATGAAGAGAAGAAACGAGTTGTGTATGAACCATTGCAGCTCACCCAGGCATTCCGGTGAGTCAAGCAGCCTTCACCTGTCATTCCCTTGCCACAAGAAGAGAACGTTTGACTTACGCCGACTCGATTTATATAGAAACTTCCAAGATGGTAATTCACCTTGGGAACAAGTCGGTTCAGGAAACCCCAATGTACGACCCGAAGAATTCAAGATCCCTCCTCCCCCACCACCAAAGGAAGAATCAAAGGATCAGAAGAAATAGACGGGAAGGGAATCAATCATATTTTGATTTAGGTTTGGTTTGCATTGATATTACTAAGATGCATAGATCTGACGATTTTGGAACAAGATCCCTCCTCTTAGACTATCGAGATTTTGGGGAAATATAGTATGAGATCATATTGATGTTCATAACTTACGTCCTTTATACTGATATGACATGTCAGATATTGAACATCCTTTCTAGGCTCAAGCACAGATGTGTCATCGATGACCATGAGATTTCGACTCAGAGGAAATACATCGCAATGAGTAAGTAGGTATTATGGTGTACCCGGTATATCGATATCTATCTGAAATCATCTTTCCCTATCACTACATCATCACATCATCACATCACCCACATCCCATAACGACCAAATCTGCACCTCATAACGACTATCCCTTCATCACGATGCGTATACTCTTGTTCACTATTATCGCCCTTCCACTATGCCTCGCTATCTCTCCGCTTCCAACACCCACGATCGCCTCAGCCTCTCCCGCAAATCTCCAATCCTCCATCTACGCCTCCCCGACCGCCGCACCCCTAGTCGAACGATGCGATGAAGAACACTGTTCATTCGGAGGATCCGAATCAACCCTACAAGCCAGTGTAGTCACTTCCACTATCTTGTCTACAACATCCGTTCCATGTTATATTACCACATACATTACTAATTCAGAGACTGTTACTGAAACCATCTATTCTACTGAGATCATCACTTCTACCATGACCAAGGACGGTACAGTATTCATCATACAGTATTCCCCTACACCGGTTTTGATGAGCACACCGATCACTAGTGTCATGGAGATCACGAATACCTGGTGGTCATATTGGTTAACGTCTTCTGGAGATAGTTATCAGGTAACTTCGAAAGGTGGTGAAACCATCTATGGAGGAGATTCAAATACATATACACAGCAAGGTGACGGATGGAGTGGTAACGACAACAACGATGGCTGGAGTAGTGATGAGGTCGGTGGATGGTCAAGCAAAAGTAATGAAAATGGTTGGGGTAATACAGACACCGGATCAGCATGGACACATGTCAACAACAATAATGCTGTTTCTGCTACGTCTATCCCAGCTGGTGGCGTTACCGTGGCAAATAACAATGGATGGGGTACCACTGGATCGAATGGTGTTATGGGCACTGGTACAAATTATGATGGATTGGCAAATTGGAATGGAGGATCAAGTAGGATCTCGAGAGCGAAAGGGTGGGGAACGAAAGTCACTTTGACTATAGCTGTGGCTATGGTAGTAGTCTGGGAGATCAATCATTTCTTCCTATAACATGTATACCATTTCCACTCATTCCTTTGATCTGTGTAAATATAGTAATATAGTTCTTATATCTCTATGTAGACCCCAATTCAATGACACATGCATTTACTCTGCTCAGCGTTGTTTTATAGAAGATTAAGCTTCACATCTCGCATTATAGCGTCGTTTACCGGTTATTCGTTGTTCGCCACTCAATGGACGCACGTCAATGTGACACAGTTTCAGTTTCAGTTGCAATGCGTCATCTTTGCTTGACCTTTCATCTCTTCACTACTCAATTCACACATTGACATTCCGTGACTTGTTCATTACCATTCTGGCCATCCCAAGTATCCCGATCTTAGCCTCACAAGCATTGATGCTGAGGTGTATCCGCCGATATGTGGTCACCCGGTCTCATAGTCTCGATAGTCTTAGCCGCTAGATTCGGGCTATCTCAACAGTTGGCCTTCTCATCAAGCTACAATGAACCTCAGAATTCCTCGCACCAGCAACATATACCTCAAATCGATCTGACTGATGATGGTAAGCTACGCCTCATCCATACTAGCCTACTACTGTATACTGATCGAAGCATGAACATCAGATATCTCCACAACAGCAGAATCCATCGTTTCGATCCTCTCTTCGTCCTCGCAGCACACCATAACCCTACATTTACTCCAACGAGCCAAATGTATACCTCTCTTAGCACATATAGGTAATGCGACGGTATTCGCACCTACAGATCAAGCATGGAACGATTGGGCGGATAAACATAAACCTAAACCCAAAGAACAAGGTGATAGCGACGATGTGGAGAACGATGGTTGGTTGGGAGAAGGTGGATTAGAAGAATGGCTAAAATCCGAAGAAGATGTCTTATCTCTTCGAATCGCTCAAGGTGAAGAGACCGAAGAGTATCAGAGGAGGTTGATGGATAATCAAAATTGGTTATTGAGACAACATTTATTATATCACATGTTGAATTATACTTTATCTCCCTCGGCATTCTTAGCTTCCTCCATCGGTAACAATATAACCATTGAAACAAGTTTGTTATACCCTTTGGATGAAGAACCAAAATTACCACCTACACCTGAACCTGGACCACCGTGGTTACCTAGAGGAGGAGAAGGTCTGTTGGGTGGACATGGACAACGGATCCGATTGGCTAAAATCACAGGCTCGGATTCGGAGAGAGGTAGCATCGGGGTAGACTGGAATGGACAGAATGGAGTTGAATTTTGGGATGGTAAGGGCTGGGAAGACAATGATGATAAACCAGACCCTAATCCAAACAAGACTGATTCGGAAATCGAATGGACATCAACGTTGATGATGTTGAATGAGAAAGAGAGGAATAAGTTGAAAGGTATTAGATACGCTAGGAATGGTGTTGTGGTTGGTATAGAAGGTGTACTGGATATCCCTCCGTCTATCGGTTAGTACCCACTTCCATTCGGTCGTTATGCTGTATTGATACATCGTTGAATTGGTGTAGAGGAAACAATTCGTACTCATCCTTCACTCAAATACCTATCTCGTCTCCTCACTTTCAACGCTCTCCCATCACCCTTACCAGATTCTTTCGCAACTTCACCTCACCTCACAATCTTCGCTCCGTCAGACGAAGCCTTCAGTTCAGCATTTGATGATGTAGAAAAAGGGTACTTGGAAGGACCATACGGCGAAGAAGGGACGGCAAGAATCTTGGCTGGAGGTGTGGTTCTGGGCGTGGGTAAAGGTCATGTTGGATGGAGTGATGCATTAGGCAATAAAAGTCTAGAAGGTGAGTTAACTGAGATTATGAGGATTCATCAGCAATCGTAGCTCATTTGACGTCTCTCTTGCTCGTAGCTACCTCTGGTTTGGATCTTCTTGTGAATTCAAGTGGACCCGGTCAACTCGCTATCAACGGTACCAATGCTCAAACAGTTGATATATTCGCTTCAAACGGTATGTGAGATGATCAACCTTTACAATGATACGTCGCTGATTCGATCGAATAACTCTATAGGTGTCATTCATATCCTGCCTAACCTTCTTATTCCCGAGAACTTCACACTCCTCAACTCGGCTGAGAAGATGCTTCTATCCCTCAATGCAACTCGATTTGTCTCACTCCTCCGATCTGCCAATCTCTCAGATGCGTACATTGGACCTTCGGGATCAGACGGTCACCGGAAAAACAAGGAAGGCGAAGGTTGGACAATCTTGGCCCCCACTGATGACGTTCTGGATATCATGGATAAATGGGACGGGGGATGGGGTGCACCGATACCACATGTTTGGGCTGCAGCCGAACAAGGCGATGTCGACGTCATCAAGGGAGTGGAATCATCGGAAGACTCGATCACCACCGATAGTACAGCGAAGAAACCGATTCAGGACGCTTCACCCCTTGCTGCATTGTTACAGTATCACATCTTACCTGGTAGACTGTTGCCTTTAGATATCAAGGATGGGATGTTACTGGGAACGGAACTGAAGGCTTCGTCACTTGGTGGTGGAAGACAGAGGTTGAGAGTAGACGTATCAGAGAGGTTCCAAAGGGATCGAAACGATTGGGAAGCTATCGGCGAAGGAGAAATCAGGTTTGGAGGAGCGACCGTGCTAGGGAGACCAGGTAAGTCATTTGTTGAGGTGTGCCTGTAAGTTGAGAGAGCTGACGGATGATTTCAGTCAAAAGCGGAAAGAGTATAATCTATCTTTTATCATCGCTTCTCTCTCCACCAGACGATGTCTTACAAACAGCCGTTTCCGATCTGCAACTATCCACTTTTATCGCTGCTGTCTACGCTGCAGAATTAGATAAAGCAGTCAAGCGTACTCCGGCTACGACATATTTCATGCCTCGTAATCGAGCTTTTAATCAATTAGGTCTGACTATGCGATACCTCCTCTTACCAGAGGGAAAAGACGAACTTCGAAAAGTGATCAAATACCATGCAGTCAACGAGATAATCTATTCACCCGATGTGGAATATGGTAAGAAGGTATATACGACCTTGGAAGGTGGAATGATAGTAGTCGATCGTACCAAAGGTAAAAACGGAAGTATATCATTGAGATCCCCAACTAAATGGGAAGGATTCGATTCGGGCGAATCATTACCTTCTAATGGTGAACTTCGTTCGGCGAGGGTATGGCATCCCGAAGCATTGACCAATACCGGCGTGATTCATACGATCGATTCGGTAGTTATGCCTTCGGATGTGAAGATTACGATTGCGAAATTGATTAGAGGTTCAAAGCAGAATACGATGGGTGATTTGATGATGCGTGCGGGTTTAGGGTGGATCCTGGAAGGCAGAGAACCGGCATCTGGTGAAATGTCTATCAAACAACTCAAAGGTCTGATCGAGGATGACGATGATTCATCTGATGAAGATGATCACGAGGATAAAGACAAAGAACCTAATGTTGAAGATTTAGCATTACCAAGTTACACATTATTGGTACCTACCGATAAAGCATTTTCACGGATCAACCTGACTCATTATCTGAATGATAAAGAAGCTTTACTTGACTTAGTCAAATTACATATCATTCCATCAACCGCATCTTCCATTTCAGCTGGTACTGGTACAAAGGACGCTGGTAAAAACAAAGAACCCATCAATCCCCCTCGGGATGGTCAACCTATCTCATTAGATGATGATCTGGTATACAAAACCCTGTTATCGTCCGATAAGAATAAATTTGGTGAATTGGCATTTAGAGCTACGGGTGATAATTCTTTTATCGTGGGTATCAAAGGTGCGAGAGGTAATGGGAAGGATATCGGTGTGGGTAATTCGGCTAGGATCGGCCAGACGGGAAGAGCTACTGTGAGATGGAAGAAGAATCATGTCAGTCACACAGACGATATTCATCTTTTTGAGGATGATCATGAACATAGAAAGCGAGGGAAAGGGAAGAAGGATGATAGAGATGAGGAAGATGAAGAATCAAAGAGATTATGGAAAGATGGTATGACACTTGGTGGAGGTGTTTTGATGATTGATTCGGTTCTGATCCCCTATCAACCTAGTTGGTTTTCCAGGTGAGTAAGACGTCAATTGCCCTTGAAATCAGGGAAGGTAAAGAGTAAAAAAAGGCTGATCAACCTCTTATCCTGGTTCGTATTTGTTCAGGTGGGGCTGGTTAGTCATCACTCTTTCAGGGATCGGAGTGGTCATACTCATAGCGGCTGTGTCGATGGGGTGGTGGTTGATGACGAGGGAAAAGGATGAGAATCAGTATGAACCGCTTGAAGGTGAAGAGGAAGAGTAGTTGTATACGATTTCAAGAGGATGGCCCTTGAATCTTTGCGTGAGCGCGCAGGGGTAATTAGAGTTAACCATCGACAGTACAAGGATTTGATTTATCATTGTGAACGTTATTGTATTTCTAGGTTTGAATCTTCATACATGCATTTAAAATACGAGTTGTACTCTGCATCGTAAAGTCAAAATATATGCACATCTATCTATCGAGGATGAACCTCGAGACTAAGCTCAAATCTATCTATGTCACACAATTTTTAGCCCATTTACCCTCCCCTCCCTCTAGCCAGAGCGTTCGTCGGACTATTCGCAACATCATTGCCCGCAGCATCTTCCAATCTTCCTCCATGATACGTATCCATATCTTCCATTTTCATCAATTCGAAATGACTTTTTCTCGGTGCATGTCCTTGTACAGGTCCTACTCCCGCCAAGGTACTTTGTCTACGTTGATGAGCCTGTGGGAGATAGTTTGGTTGTTTACCAAAGATTACACCAGCTTCAGAGGTAGTTGTCAAATCACCTTCTGAGGAAAGGTACGAATCATCCGCTATCATATGTTCGTGAGTGGAGTACGGTACACTTGATATCGTTCCTGTTCCCGTATGAGTATGAGCTATACTACCCGTTGCAGTAACGGTAGGTTGAGAGTATACTCCATCATCATCGTCATTTAGGTCGGATGCGAAAGAATCTTCATTATCGAATGAATCTTCTGCCGAGTAAACTTGACCGACGGGTAGATCAATCATATCAGATCCAAAGGAAGTGTTGACTCCTGTTGATCTTCTGTTTAATCTTCTCCCATCTTGCGATGCTCCGACTCCAGCCGTAAGATGATAAGTTTGGTCTTCCCCTTCTTCCTCTTCTTGTAAAACAGGTTGTAGCTGTCGATGCTGAGACTGACCACTGAACAACAATCTACCTTCACCAGGTTGAAGTTCACCAGGCATGATAGAGTATCTACCTAATCCTTCGGGAGTATCTAATCGAGGTGATAATTCCGATCCCATCTCCTCCAGCAAATCGTCAATCATGTATTTTGCTTGTTTCTCACCATCACCGGTGATACCAGATTGAACTCGATTCTGACTTTGGATATTCGTGTTGTTACCATACACATCGGCTGTATTGCTCTGTGTATGGGACGATATAGATTTCTTGCCTGGTGTTCTGGACATATCGAATATAGCTCTCGCTTTAGGTGGTAAAGAGAATTTCATCGTTACAGGAGGTGACATACCGAAAGGTAATTCTTCATCTGATGATTCTACATCGTCAATACCAGGTAAGATTGATTGTTTAGGTGGTTTTTTGGTTTTCTTCGATTTCGACATTGACTTGGCGTTGAGAGGGGTGGATCGTATATCTACTATACCATTGAAATTCGGTCCGAAAGGATTATTAGAGGTTGAAGCTGATGCAATCTTATTGGCTTTCGGTGTGATGGAGTTAGGACGTGAAGGGTGGGAAGTATGTTGAGAACGTTGAATATCTTGAGGATCAACTGTCCCAGTAGAATATCCTTCATGTTCATCTTCCTGAGACTGATTCCAATTCATACTAGGTAAAGAAGCGGATTTGGAAGTATTACTGGTACTTGTACTTCCCAAATGAGGTAGCGAATATCCACTAGGTAATGAAGGAGTAGGTAAATCACTTGATGAAAAACCACTTTGATCATTTATGAAATTACCACTACCGATCTTCAAATCATCCCTTAATTTCCTATCTAATCTGTCAAAAGGTGACTCCATTGAATGTTCCCATGATTCGTTAATCTTGGATTTACCTTTATGAGCGGTGTTTGGTAAAGGTGTAGAAGAAGTTGCAGGAGGATCGAAAATAAATGAAGAACCTGATTGATCATTGTTAGAGATTATTGAGGAGTCATCGTGGATACGTCGGAGTGTCATGGTTTGATCTTCATATTGAGCAGAGATGTCCTGTTGAGAAGGAATTGAAGGTTCTTCCAGACTTGTGGTTCGGATCGATGAAGCTGCTTCGAAGAATGATCGCCAGAACTGTAAATGGTGCCAGTGGTCAGTGTATTCCACTGTCATCAAGTCATAAAACTTTATCAAATCAGAGGTTGGACGACTCACCTGAGCAGCCTCCCTCGTGGGTTCACCAGCAATAGCAAATCGCTTTATCTCCGGTAATATCCTACTGGTCACTATCTGATGGAATCTGGCAAAGTTCGCATCTATCTCCTGGAGTAGTAAAGTGTTGAGTTGATCGATCTGCTCAGTCTGGGCTGAGATGGGTGCATTGGGATCTATGCCTGGGATGACGTAGAAGGGAGGCGAGAGAAGGGGGTTTGGACCGGACATGTTGAGTGGAGATATGAAAGCCGGGCTCAAGCCCTCTCGATCGGTTGATCGGTGATTCAGAGGTGGATCTATCGATAGTCTGATGACTTATATCTCTCGTGCGATGGTATTTCGACTTGGCCTGGTGTGATGCATGTCCATAGTCTATATGGTGAAATGTCTCTTCAAGATGTCATGGTCATTCATGTTCATGCTGCATGTTCATGTTGTCAAAATCAGAAATCAAGACGCGACTGGATCAGATCAACGCGTGATGACGATCTATGATTATGTAATAGGGCCACGTGTTGTAGCTCGGTCGGCTTTATCAATTGATATCCGAGATGAGCAATCTCATTCTCAATCCCATCATTCATGTTGGTTTGGTTTCCTTTTCCTTCAACATCTCACACGAGATAGAGAACGGGTACAACAGGATAGACAAGACAGCAAATTCACATTCGCCCTTGAGATTGATCCGACCGAAGGGCAATTTGACATCAAGCCACCACCATGTCCGCAACGATGGTAGCTGGCCCATCAACATCGACATCTTCCTCTTCAGCAAACCTCTTCGCTCGACCCGACACTTCGATTTGCTCGCACCTTTCTTCCTTGTTGAGCTCTCCTTCACACAGCAGTCAGCATACACTTGGTACTCAAGATGGTTCCAATGCCTCTGTACCACCGCCTGCTACTGCTATGAGGAAACACGAGGTGGAAAAGCGGTTTACCGAAGCGGTGAGATGGGGTGCTTTGGCAGAAGGTGCCAAGCGAAGGAAGGTAAGTGTATTGAATTATCCACGCAGAGATCGACACTCGCATTCGCGAGATTGACCTCATGTCTCTGTTGCCTCTCTTTAAAGAGGACATCTTCAAGCTGACTTGGTTGTTATCCTTTACGCAGACAACCCCACCACAGTGCCACACCTGCTCAACGACCCTTACAAGACCGTGGGCATGTCTGACTTGCTCATACATCGGTTGCCTACCTTTTACTGGTGTTTTTTCTTCTTCCTCAAAGAATTGTATGCGTAATCATTGGCAACAGAGTAACGGACAATGTGGATTTGGTTAGCTATCTCTTATTGAGCGTCAGCGCGAGAACTCAGCTAAGCATTGTATCTTGATAGCTGTTGATCCATCCTCCGGTGCTATCTATTGCTCATCATGTTCCGATACAATATACCCAGATCAATTCGAATCGATATTACGCGTAGTCAAAATACGCACAGAGGAGATGCACGATAAATCCCGTGAACCTGGTGCGGTCGGTGGAGGGAGAGGCAGAGGTCGAGGTCCGTGGAAAGCTTGGAATCCTAGTAATATGGTCAAGATTGAGGAGAGTGAAGTTGCCAAGAGCTCTTGCAGAGGTGAGCCTGACTGATCCGCTTCATCTGACATATATGCTCATGCACCGGTGTACAAATAGGTCTACGTCCTTTACTCAACCTATCTCAGACATGTTTTCTTTCCGCCATTCTCCAATCACTCATACATAATCCTCTGCTTAAAGCGTATTTCCTCTCTGACAAACATAACAGGCATGTATGCCCGAATGGATCGAAGGGGCTTAGTGTGGGGAAACCTTTTCTTGGAGCAGAAGCACCCAACGGTGCGCCTGGTATTGATCGAGAGAAGGGATGTATGTGCTGTGAGATGGACAGGGCTTTCGAGGAGGTAAATCCCAAAATCAGCTAATTGATCTTTGTTTCCGAAAGGGATCCGCAGCTGATCTAGCATATGTAGTTCTATAATGAAGATAATTCACCTTATGGGCCTATAACGATGCTTTATGCTATGTGGCATGCCAGTGCAGAGCTGGAAGGATACGGTCAACAAGGTGAGCATTATCGTGCATCACTGTTTCTCATGCTGATGAATCTCAACTTATTGCAGATGCGCACTCATTCTTCCTCGCTGCGTTGGATCAAATACATGCTCATGCGAAAGGACAGCTGTCTAGCTGCAACTGTATCGCTCGTAAGTCTCAGCTGTCTCACAAAGCTTGTTGCAATGAGTCGAACTGATTGAGTATGCTTATATTTCAGATCAAACATTTGCGGGATCTCTGCTCTCATCTGTCACCTGCTCATCATGCTCCCATACTTCCTCGACTATCGATCCTATATTAGACATACAATTGGATTTCCCATATTCCCCTTTATCCGGCTCATCAACAGCGACCATCACCTCGAACGCATCCACCTCGTCGTCCGAGGGCATAGGAGGTGGTTCGAATGGGAATTCTCAATTGACTCTTGCCGGGTTGCTCAGGAGGTTCTGTGCTAGTGAGACTATCGGTGGGTCTGACAGTGGAGGTAAGGGGTATGAATGCTCCAAATGTGGTGGTGGACCTGGTACCGTGAGTGTCATGACGAAATATCATGTTTCTGCATGGCATACTGATCATTATTACATTTTCCTTGTTCTGTTCAGCACGCAACCAAGAATCTGACTATCAAGAAACTTGCGCCTGTCTTGTCATTCCAGCTGAAGGTGAGCGATCAGCTTATATACACTGGATGTGAACATGATGATGATCGCAAGCTGACAACTTGAAACAGCGCTTCGCACACATGACGACCTCTTCATCCAAAATCGAAACTCACGTCAGGTTCCCTTCCACACTAGATATGAGACCTTACGTCGATACACCATCACCCCCCGGATCGGCATCGGCGTCTCAATCAACCGGAGAAGATATCAAACCTACAATAAGAGAAGAACAAGATATCTTACCTGATTCTCTATTCATGTATGATCTGTTCGCCGTTGTTACTCATGAAGGAAAATTGGATAATGGACATTATTGGGCGGATGTAAGAGAGGGTGAGGAATGGTGGCATTGCGATGATGATAAGGGTGAGTTCTCCACCTATCATCTTCAAATGACAATATCACAAGACTTATTTAAAGATGAACAACAAACTGATTTCTCATACTTATCGTATCATGTTAATAGTGACACCTACAACTCTATCATCAGTCCTAAGTCAAAAAGCCTATATGTTATTCTACGTCAAACGGTCATTAGCGTACGCTCAACCAATGTCTAAATTATTGGGTACGACAGCTTCGACAACTTCCCTACCTACTTTGAACAATATCAGTTCTAATATTTGATCGAAAAGAAAAGAAAAGAAAAACGACTGCTTTCGCTTTCTTGATCTGATGGGATTGGCATTGTCTGTCTGTTGGAATATCGTTCTTGTCGTTATCATTGTAAATTGGGGGTTTTCCAGAGATCAGAGAGCATCATAATCATAATTTCTTGGATTTTTCGTTCAATTATCCAAATACCAACATGAGTACGGTACAATACATAATATCATAGATTATCATATATCATATATCATACGTATCCCATATCCATGTTCTTCTTATTCTTGTAAGAATCGCGAGAATGTGAGATGTAATCTTGAACTTTGAACAAACGATGCATCATCTACAAAGAGAGAAAGTAATCAACGAATATCTCCACATGGTCGGTCTTTCGAAGCACAATTCCAAGCTTTTTTACACTATTTACGATGTGCTCTATCTTTGATCAATCAAAGGAATTGACATCAAAATGTATTTAAGATGGGATGTTATCCAATCTTACTATATGAATCGAAAAGAGGTCTTTCTACAAATCAAGTCAAATCCAATGACAGCCCCTGGTCCTCCTTCTACTTACTCTGTATCTAGATCTTCTCTTTCCCTTTTCCCAGGAATAATAAATCCTCTCCTCACTCCAATATACTATCATTTCGTCCTTTATTTTTGGAATATTGAGCGTAGAGTATAGGTATCAGTCGGACATTGACAAGTTTGAGAATAACACAATTACATTATTACATTTTAAGACAAAATGGTGTAGATCTAGATCAATTTCAAATTTCAATTGATAGTTAAAGAAGTAGAAATGCGAGATTCAAAATAAGAGAATGTCAAAACCACAAACAGTGAAAGAAATCAAAAGATGACAAAAATCCTTATGGACGAATCGCTGTACCACAAAATAATAAAAATCAAAAATCAACGAGAAGACGATTAGGACCCCCAAAATATATAATACTATTGTTAAATCGTACATAGAACACAGAACGATCGTATTCAAACTCATTTCCGAAATTTGAGAAAAGATAATTCAAATTTCGCAACAAATATTTGAGGTGAAGTAGAATATTTATTTCCAATGAGATCGTCCATTATTACTTGCCTCAAATCCTTTCATCCCACCAAAAGGTTGACTTGAATATCCATGTTTGAGTCCATCATGATCGGAAATAGTAATATCACCGTCGATAGGACTGTACGTAGTTGCTTTCTCGCCATAATCCGTAAACAGGCTGTATCCTGAACTTGAGGAAGTCGACAGGCTAAGACTCATCGTACTAGGTTCACTCCTGAGTAGAGAAGACGCGAAACTTGATTCGGCCAAAGTAAAAGGCGGCATATCTTCCCATTTCTCTGTGCTTGAAATTGAACTTCGCGTACTCGGAGTGTTATTTCTTGTAGTCGAAGTAGGAAAGGTCCTTTCCGCACCGATCGGAGCAGGAGCAGCGAGAGATTGATGTCTTGCGGGAAGGGGAAGAGGATGATCATCTTCGACTCCTTCGGCGAGGGCCGCAAGCTGTTGAGGTGGACAAGAAGATCTTCGTGGTTCGGATCTAGCTTGCGAATGGGCTTGTGAGATTCCCGAAGCTGTACCTCTCGCGTGGGGTCGAAGAGAGATAGATCGGGTAGGCGAAGGGTAGATGATACCGTTATTGGCTTCGTAATCGTGTGGAGGATGAGTTATCATCCCTTCTTTGGCTGGTGAAGAGGTACGAGCAGCGTTCTGTAGATGTCGAGGCAGTCGAAGTTCTTCAACACCATGAGCGTACTATACCCCAAGATTCATGTCAGCGGCGGTGAGAGTGTGATTGAAGAAATCAACTTACTTGACATTGCCCTCCATACTTGCATTTACCCGTTTGTTGCCAGATAGCACAGAGTTCGGTTTTGTAGAATGGCGAGATTCCAGTGGCAATTGTTTCGGATGAGGCAGAATGATTTGTTCGAGGTTGGTAAACAGATGAAGGTGGTGGGCATTGATCTGGATGACCTGAACCTCTTTGGTCCCAGGAATGATCAATGACTCGCATATTTGCCATCGAAGAAGCGTGTTTGATGGATTGATAATCTGGAGAAGGTCTTGGGGTAGGATCGTAATCGGGAAGTCGATTGTTGATGGGTTTAGTGAAATAATCAACTTCTTCGGTCGATCCAGGAGGAGTGAGCATTCCAAATTCGATAGCAGCTTGATTGTTCAGTTGAGCGAACCTAGGTGGTATCTCTACTGCATTGGATGTGGCAGTAGTAGATCGAGCAAAAGGGGATACACCATTCGATCCGACTGGTAATCTTGATGAAGTGACATTTTCGAGCTTTGACCAGAGCGATTCGGGGATACCATTACCTTGAGAACCTTCAAATGAGAAGAGAAGATAGACACTCGAATCGAGATCTCTGAATCCAGCATCGTAGAGTCTTGAGCCGAGGGTAAGAGGTAAATCTTGCTCGACCAGTGCTTTGAGAAGTTGACCGTAACCGCTTCTTTTGACCGTTTCGTGATTAACTCGAGGAGATGCATAAGCGGTAATCGGATGAGGGTATTCGGTGTTATACGGCTGAGGAATCGGAATATCCTCGTCGGTATAGGGCAGCGGAGCAAGGGAGAATGGTCGTGTGATGGGAGTTCCATCAGATGTGGTGGCTGCTGGTGATGCAGCGATCAAAGAGGCGATGTATTCGGCACTCGCAAAGCGAGTAAGATCCGGAAGGAGGTGTGATCTTGGTGTGAAGGGCAGGAATTGAGCAGACGGGACCAGTGATAAAGAAGCGGAGTGAAGGTAAGATGTAGGGTTATAATAGGCTCCAGGAGTGAAGGTAGGGACACCTCCTCTCAAGTTTGAAAGGACCATTGATCGATCTCTTGCGTTGGGCAGTTGTTCTAACATGTTTCCGGTCTCGACTGGAGGACCTTCATTGAGACCTCCAGGAGGAGTGTCAACGGCAGGAGGAACAAATCCTGAGCATACCATCAGCGACATTTGAGGGTATAGCATGTGGACCAAAGCTTACCCTTGATATAATTGATGGCTCTTGGAGGAGCGGACACTCTTGCAGTAAACGAAGAGACTTTGACATTCTTCGAAGCTCGACCAGGTGTACTCCCATTGAGGTGTCTGTTGATTGCACCGACTCCAGAACCCACCAGGCGAGGTCGAGCCGATTGAAGGAGATGGTTGGGTGAATTTTGGTATGATGGACATGTACCTATGTCGCCAGAGGTATCAGCAACTGATATATCAATGCAGAGAGATTCCAATATGTAGCGAGAGATAGAACGCACCTTTGTAAGTATTGGCGGTACTGAGGTCAGCCTTAGAATCGGTCTCCGGTCGCTCAGTGACTACAGACATACAGCAATGAGATTAGCTATCATGAGAGCGGATTGGAAGTCTGTTCAGATAATCACAGTTTACAGTGGCATAGTCCACAGTCATGTGTTGTTCACCTTTGTTGGGGGTCATCGAGGATCCATCAAGGGTGACATCGACTTCACTGCCTTCGTCGTTGAATGCAGACGACGATGGTTGTCGAGACCTTGGCCGTTGAGCTTTATATCGATTTCCTGAATATGAATGATCTACAAGACTGTTGACGCTCGGATCTCTTTGTTGATGACCATGAGCGGGCGGAGTGGGAGAAGAGTATGTAGAAGTGATCGTGGCCATGATTGGGTGTTTTTTTGTCACGCTGGGAGGTGTTCACCATGATCAGCGAACCAGATAGGAAGACTTGATCAGAGATGATTAAAAGGGATAGGTGCACGGTCGGATCAAGAGGGTTCAAGGGGATTAGGGGATTATCAGATTAATGATAATGACATACCGTTGAAGGGTCGGAAGAAATCAAAATCCGCAGACTGGATGCTATATTCAAGGTGAGTCGATTTATTGCGTTGTACGATCCAACACTATCAAGATAGAATTGTCAAGTTGAGAGTATAAATGTGAAGAATCTTAATTCTGTCGAAAACAGGGTCGAAGCCGAGAGGTAATTGACCAGGTTGATAGGTTTTCGGCAATTTGATCGTGTATAAGTTTTGGTACGGTGATTTTGGTATACGGTGAATAGTGATAGTGAAGAAGTAGGGTGAAAGTGAATTCGAGATGAGTGGTATGAGTGGGTGGGCGTCGAAGTGTAATAATCGATACTCGATTTATACCAACTTATATACCAAATCGATGGGACGGTGGTGCAATGCAGTGGTATCCCGTTGTAATCTGATACAGATCGCAGAGTGCACCGCACAGACTTTAACCTTTTCAAAGGACCAGGTCTATCCGCACTCACATATACTTGACAACAGCATCCTTTGAATGTTTTGCAATAGAACATGAACATGAACAAGAACCGTATCCTCTGTTATTCCACTGACATCGGTTCATCCACTCCACTCCACACACAGCTTGATAACTTATTGAGCAAATTCATCTCCGTTCCTCCGCTCATACCCCTTGAGACAACAGCAAAGACAACCATCAGAATCACCATCACCATCACCATCACCATCACCATCACCATCACCATCATGACGTGACCCTTGATCATCCCACACATCAATGTAAGAGGATGTCTCATCAACAAATCTTTCAGCACTAGCTCACCATCAAAATAATCAGATTGATCAGCGTTTTAGTTCCACCTTACTTGTTCCTTGTTTACGCATTGGCCTTCGAACCTTGACTTCGGTCTTTCGCCTTTTACTCATTGTTCGGATTTCAGCACCACAGACAACAAGAACATTCCATCATTTTCATTTTTTTTTCAGGGACACTAAAAACATACCTTTGGACATGAGGCAAAGACGAAAAGATGGCACAAGTCAGACATTTGATTCCATCATAATCAATCTCAATCTGTTTTTGAGTTTCCGCCTAACAGAAGATTGATCTTCAGGGACGTGTGAATGTCGTACGAATTAGTACTTGGTGTTTTTTTTTCTTCTTAACTCGGACTTCTAATCAATTCGAAGCTAGTGTTTGTTGTCCGCAACATCTTGACGTAGAATGAGATCTGTACGACATGATATACTTACCTTCTAGCGTATCTATCGAGTCACCTGACTAATCGCATTACTTCCTCGCCGATATCACGGGTATTACCTCGAAATCGCTCATTTCATGACACGCTAAAACCCGGCAGAAATTATAGTCGACAAAACCTTATCAACCCTTTCCATTAGTTGTTGTTGAATCATCAGTACCTTATCTTACCATTCACCATCAATCAATGGCACAATCACACAATCAGGATTGATTCGCATCTTTATGGTTTCACTTTTTTTGCGATTTTGCGATTTTTCCAAACGATCGATCATGATGGGTTTGTACATGTCGACTGAAAGTGAGACAGATTGACTTATCTCGTCAGAGATCCTAAGATATTCTGAATTTGTCGTCGACTCTGACGAGGGATGCGGAAAGGAGGGGTGGCAGTCCGATGATCAAGTGGGGGAAAGTGGGGCGAGCCTAACGATACTTTTTGGTGGTGGATAAAGTAAGTGGGTCGTACGACAAGCTCTGGCCATACGTATGCATATTGTAGGTGTGTATCTATGAAATCAGTAACTTACCAAGTCAACCGACTAACCGCTTTCCCTTCAGAGTATAAACTCTAAAATCAACGTCATTCAATGCTGTATGGTCAAGTGTGAGTGGGGTAGCGACAGGGGTCCTTTCGATGTTGGGAAGCGGCTCATTAGATCGGATCACACCCGGCAAGAGTTTGTCAGTTCATACGTACTCTGATTAACCATATTCATCGAACTCGAATTAGTAAGATTGCTTATCAGTAAACGTAAAAAAATTCACATAATGCATGATGCATAACATAGATAAGATATCATGATCACCCTCGCCCCCACTGTCATCAGTGCTTACTCCCTGTCTAATGATCCGATAACCATCGGTACTATATCCAGAAAGACAAGTGAGCAATGGAGACACTCGAAAAAAAAATGAATCTTTGATTTATTGTTACTCACCTCGAACCTGAAATCGCTCTTCCTTCTCTGGCACCAACTATTCTCCCAATCGAAATAGTAATAACCACCTTGCTCATAATCTTCCGTTATAGCCTGAGGATTATGAGCCCGTTGGAACCATGTTAGATACTGCTTATGGAATCGCCACGATTGTCGCTTCAATTCTCTTGCCGCCAACCATTGTTCGTACGTTCCCGTCATATAGTAGAATATGTAGAAAAGTTGATCTAGATCCAGTCGAGAGTAAATCGACTTGTCCTCCAGGATGGGTAATCTACTCTGGGGATAATATGAGGGGGTCTTGATTGGATTCTTAGGGTGGTAATATCGTGGTCTATGACGAACGAATGTATATCAATACTCCGGTTTTTTTTTTGTCATTTGCTAATTCAAATCTTCACTTACGGTTCAGCATCCAGCTGTTGTGGGATATTACCATAACTTCCATCCAAAGCAGCGTTCAACTCATGCACATCATTAGTCCTTCTCTTGGCTATGAACACAGAATTTGCATATGAGCTTATATACTCAATGGTGATAACACCACACTTACACAGTTCCTTGGCCATCTCGAAGCTGTGCATCAAGTTGCCCATGACGCCCGGCTGAATCGGTTGAGGTGCCGCTTGGGGAGGCTGTTGAGCAGCTCTACTAGATTCAGCATGTTGAGGAGCATATCCTGGTGGGGCCACAGCGGTTTGAGGTGGTACAGCGGGTGTTTGCAATTGAGTAGATTGCTGTGTCGATGGGAGAGGTGATTGAGTAGCTGAAATTCCAGGAGGTGGTGCTGGTGAATGGCCCTATAGAATTGCACGGGTTAGCTGATTACTGTCGTGAAGATGGTCAGTTTACTTACATTAGCTTGACCATCCACTTGATCGGGACTTGATACCTTGGGTGGATTCTGAGCAGGAGCTGGTGTGGGTGCTTCTTCCTGGGGTGTCTCAGTCAACTGAGCAGGCGGAAGTGAATCGTTAGCTTTCGAAGGTGAAGTCTCCGGTCCTGGTTGAGATACAGCTGTCGCCGATGAAGCAGGCGCTGAACTAGCTACAGCAGCGGCAGCGGCAGCAGCATACCTTATAGGAGGTAAGGAGGCTGCTTTAGGTGTAGGTGCGGGGACAGGTGTGGGAACAGACGGGACAGGCGGTATCGATTCCGAGCTTTTTGTCTTCGTTTCCAGCGGAGCTTTTCGCGATGGCACTTTCTTGGCTGAAACGGGACTAGAAGGAGCGTCTTCGTGCGTTGTGGTGGAAGTGGCTTTGGAAGCAGGTGTACCTTTCTTCGAACTATCTTTGTCCTCTTTAGCGGGTGTTTTGGGTGCACCAGTGCTGACCGATTCCGTGACATCGGCGACTGATGCATCATCCACGTTCGATCCTTCGTCAACATGACCGTAATCATGTATGTAATCCTCCTCTTCCTGTAAGTTGAGTTCGTCGTAGAGTCCTTGATCGTAGTCGAAGTCTTCCTCCTGTGGTGAAAGAGGTGTGTTAGCATGAGCTTGAAGCAAAATGAAAAGTGGGGGACAGGTGCACCGAAGGATACTCTCATAGAGGTGTGATGATTGTATACGATTCTCGCCGTGAAGGAGGAAAAGTTGAGTCCAGTGAAGATGGTGGGCAAATCGGGGTTTACTCTCACAATCCTCACTAACGAGGAAGAAAAGGGAGAATCATCCAACTCACAGCATTAGCTTCAACGAAGTATTTGATATCTTCCTGAACGTTCTCTACGTCTTCTACAGGCAAAGTCCCATTCTCCAACATCCTCTGTACCAATTCCAATTTACTTATATGCCACTGTCTCCTTTCGTTCAACTCCTCTAATTCACTCAACCTATCACCTGAAGCCTTCTTCTTCCTTGTAGCTTGCAACGCCTCAGCTTCGGCTTCAGTCTGTTCGATCTGTCTCGATAGCTCATCGGTCGTGTTACCGACCCAATCGATCATATCCCTTCGTGCTTTCTCAGCTGGATCCAATTTCGATTTGGCGATCAGACCTTCTTTGGAGAAGGCTTTCATCTTCATCTCCTTTTCTAATGCTTTGAAACGCTCCATTTGCTGTGTAAATCAATGAACAAGTCATCAGTTACGACACTCCGTTCCACTTTGGATCCTCCTACTTCGCATTTGTTATCAAGATATCATGTTGCTACTACTCCATTTTCCCACCTATGCCAGTATCTGCCTTAAATTTCCTTCTCGACAGAACATCCCCCGCTCACTTCAACCCTCCTCAACTCATGAGATGATCATGGTCGACAAACTTACCACCTCGATCAACTTCCTATTATCCAACAAAGCATTCTTATCCTTTATGTCATTATTCCCTATCCACGCTTTAATCTGATCTCTCATCTTTTGCAATTTCTTAATCTGCGCCTTCAGGTCATTCTCAGTCTTCTCCTTCTGGGTCGAGTTCGTCGCATGACCCAGCTTGTCAAAGGTCAATTCGAACGTCTCGACACCGACAGCTACTTGTTTGAGCGTCTTGTCGATCTCGGCTGTTGGTTATACGGCATGAAGAGAAGGAAAAAACCAATTTGGTCAGCTTGAACGACCCATTTCCAAATTCAGCTTCTTTGGCAGATTGGCTGGTACCCACCCGCTAACTTCCTCATCGACATTTTGCTCTGAAATGCTGTATCGTGTAATGTCAGAGAATTGTATGTACTGATATGTGATGATATGTCTAACAAAACAGATGCAACTTGCTTGGGTATGTTGGATTGTTTCCTGCTACTCCTACAGCATAGCACACTAAACCCCGCAAATCCGGAATCAAATCTACCCCGGATCACCACACAGACTATACCATAGGCTGATGCCGAGAGTGGCAAATTACTACATCCGCCAACAATGGATATGGATCCAAGCTTGACATCGACGTTATGGATGCATGAATATGGGTGGGGAGATGCTACAAGAGGTCGCAGACCTGGGGTATATCAAGAAGGTATGTATATACATATACAAAAGACGCGCAACAAGTGGAGAGATGTACATGTGGCGGAAATACCTTAAACGGTACAGACATCTTCCTCTTTACATCCATCGATCAAAGATTGGATTTCTTCAGTTCTATAATAGAACAAAACGCTTCTGACTTTCATGGTAACATCAGATTGAGGAACGGTACCACTCCACCATTTATTGTTATTCGACCAGTTATTGAAAGTAGCTTCTTGGGCGTGGATGGCATTGTATTGACTTGGAGAAGCGATTTCCTTCCCGTTGTAATATCTGGGTGAATATTCTCCAGGAACCCAAGCGATACTACACAGAAACCATCAGTACCTGCTAGGTAGGATGGTGTAGGATTGAAAACTCACATGTAAGAGTTGAAATCGGCGGTGGGATCATTAGGGAATGGTGTAGGAGATTTACCATCGGTTCCGGTCGTGTGATTGAGATCAAGAGGTTCATTAGGCTACAAGATTCAATATGAGGTAAGTCGAAAATCAAAATTGGCGGATTCTACAGAATACTCACGTTGCCATTAGGGTCCCAGTTAGTACTCCATAGTCCTAAATTTTCATCAAGAGATCAGCTGAGGAACATTAAGAGAATTTCAGTGATAGGTTGTGTGAACAACACACCTGGTAGAGGTTGTTCAGTAGTGGGTTCAAGCATTGATCCGCCCAATGCTTCAATATCCAATTCATCGGCATATTGACCAGGGATAGTATGGTTCATCCAGAATGCCTGGCATGTTCCAGGAGTGTTATCGAGTTGAATATCAGCTTGGAAGATACCGTAAAGAGTTGCGTTATCATGAATGATTTCAGGACATTTCATCTCTCCACTTGGAGTTTGACCACCTTTCATAGTTAGATGAAGGTTACCTCCTTGTATCGATACCGATCCGGGATCACCAAGACATTGATAAATAGGATCATCGACGAGTGTTCCAGAGGCCTCATCCCATATGGTACCGTTCGAACTTGGTCCACCTGTTAGGTCGTATACATCAACCATCAGTTTCAAAAACAAAATACCACATAACAGGTATGTGCTTGAGAGGGTAACTACAGTATATCCGCAGGTGTGGTGTAGTATGGTTTACTTACCAGCATGATGACCCTGGTTGATCCTCCAACCATACTGTTTCAAATCATCGGGACCACTAAACGGTCCAGCATCCCCGATATCCGAGAAATTGAATTGGAATTTAAATGGCATATAGATATCACCTAGACCGGAAACTTTATATCCACATTTACAATCTTCTTTATCGGGTTGTTTGAATTCGAATGTTGGGTGAGATCCAGATGAAATGGTAGGATCGTTGGAATTACCTCCCGTAGAGTTACTACTACCTCCAGTAGAAGTAGGTAAAGCGGCAGAAGCTGAAGTTAAGGATGAGGATGAACCGGTATCGACAGCTGCTACTGACGATACAGCCGATTCGTCTCCTGCAGCCGAAGTGGGGACTACTTCACCTACAGGCGGAGTGTGATCCCCAGAAGAGGAAGAGGAAGGAGCAACGGCTGAAGTGGTACCGTCCGTAGCTACTGCTGCCACTCCAATGACGGAAGAGCCGGTCGTGCCTTTAGCAGAACACGATTTGGTAGATGCGAGGGCACTGCCCGTTATAAATGGTAAGATAGAAAGTAAGCTGATAGTTGATGATCTCATCTTCGTGTAGTAATATTGAATGAATGTACGATAATAGTAATGATAAGGAAGAGTGCAACTCTCTAATATACCAAGTAAATCAGGAGGTAAAGGTGAATGTAACGGTGAAATGACCTGATGAATCAGAATGACAGATTCATTAGCTTAAGATTGGCCTATATATATATCTTCAACATAGCCTCGGTGATGATCTCGCTCAAACGGATGGGATCAGATTGATTAGTTCCATGAAAGTATTGGACTCTCATCCTTTGTTTAATCCAGGATCCAGATTCCAGGGGATAAACAATCACAGCTGGATTAGATCGCAGACGAAACATGTGTATAACATAAAGTATAATCGATCAGGGTCAACAGAGTATATTGAGCTTACCTCCTCATTTCCGGCCCCATCGAAAGGATCTCCTGTGAGGATGACTAAGGATACAAGTGCTCCGACAATAGTCATACAAAGGATTATTGCATGAATGAACTTCATATTGAAAGGAGTTGAAAGGGATCCATTGATTAATGGAATCTGGACTGATCAGGCGAGATCGGCTAGAAATCTCGGCCTCGGTGCATAGAGCGCTATGCGCGTGCGATCGAGATGCGATGCGATGCGAAAGGTTCGTCTGTTTCAGCAATGTCAACGTTGGATCATACAAGCTAATTCATACTTAGCGTGAAGATGTTTGAACGTTCGTGCTGTGTGCTATGTTGGAAGATGTATAGATCATATGACCGAGGAAAGATACCCTCCACTCCGAGTAAAAAGCCCTGTTCCACTCATATATGGGATGGGACCTGATCGAATGATACAGATTGCAGTGTATATCCAATAAACAGACACAGTTATCTCTCAAGCTACCTGATGTCATATTGTTCACTCGAAGCACGAGAGATGTGCGATTACGCGCTGATCAGAAGATATCGTATCTGCATTCAATGATACAAAATCCCAAACGAGAAAACTACCACTACCAGGTCTACATCCCAAATCCACTTCTCCTTTATCGAACCGCTTATTTGAGGGGAACGCTAAACCACGATATCAAATCAGTATTTATGTCATGTGTATGGGTTGAAAAAGGGTGTATACTCACAATCGAGAGTCCTTCATGTTGGCACCTCGAGAGTGACCGACGGGTTTGTAGGTGATACTATAAGCCATAGTATAAGTCGTAGTCTCATGGCGGAAAAAGAATCTATACTATAACTCACGAGAACTCTCCGAGGTAGTGTCCAGTCATCTCAGGCTTAACTTCGACAGTGGTGAAAGTTTTACCGTTCTACATATGGGAAATATTAGCATGGATTTTCTTTTACGCACTATCATGCATGATTGTATGCAAAGTGTAGATGATGGAAACGACTACTCACGTAAACACCGACGACACTTCCGATCATTTCAGGGACGATGATCATGTCTCGCAAGTGAGTCTTGACCATGGCGGGCTTCTCGTTAGGTCCAGCTTCCTTCTTGGCCTTTCGGAGCTTCTTGATGAGACCTAAGGGTCGTCTCTTAAGACCTCTTTGGAACCTTCTTCGAGCTCGGGCGTGAACAAGCTGTAGGCGGTGTGACGAAGATCAAAGAGTTGACAAGAGGAAGGGAGATGAAGTTGCAGTAGATGAATAACGGGTGTTTGATGTAGTCGAGAGATATGATATATAGATAGGAAAGATGAAATCGGACTGAATCAGCATTCGATCACATCATCCCGTTGGGAGACCTGAACTCACCTCAATGAAGTCCTCATTGGAGAGGTCGAGGAGTTGATCAAGCTCAACACCTCGGTAAGAGTACTTTTTGAAAGATCTAGAGGCCTTTTTGGCAGCAGCTTCCTCTCCGGTGGTGAAATCGGCCTAGAGAAGATCGACACGTAGGTAAGCTTTCGTTCTTGAGATAGGATCGTACTCTCCCTTCGTCATATCCTCTACACAACTATCCTCTTATGGATCTACTGTTCTCCAACTCGTTTGTATCCGCTATATCCAATTTGGACTATCCTTTCCATCCCTATATAATCGTCCATTGCCCGTCATAGCGTCCATGCTCTTCCTTCCCATTCCATCCATCTCAATTCCGTATGTCCAAAAATTTCCTAGACTCACCATTTTGCTATTGATTTGATGGGTAGTATCAGACAATTGAATGGAGATTGAGGGTTTGTCGATAAGTTGAAGAGAATTGGATGGATGACGAGGGGAAATGAGTCAGAGCCTAGATGTCAGCGGGTTGTCTCCACAGTATTCGTTGAAGGTGGTAAAGCCAGACGTACAATTCTTGTTGGATAAGAGGAAGAGGAAAAGACTAAACTTGAATATTAGACGATGATGAACAACCTTGAATTCGCACAAACCAAACCGCAAACCACAACCAGCAACAGTAGGAGAATGTCTGGGTGGTGTAGGTGTGGTGTAGGAAGAATTTTCGTGGAATTTCGCCTCATCAAACTGTTTCGGCGTTTCGGCGTTTTACACTTCAAACATGAACTTTGCACAGAAGTGGATTTTGAATGGTACTCGTATGGATATTTGTACGTGGCAATTTTATTCATTTTCTCCCATTTGTATCATTTGATCCCGTTGGCCTGATGCAGGCTGTACGTCTGGTACAGTAGCAACACATCAAAATATCGGTGCGAATGATTTTCTTCTTTCTCTTCCCTTCTCTTTCAACAAACCTCGATGCATCGATTCAGCGGTGCTTTCCTTCCTCAACCATATATCACGAGCAAAGGAGAAACGGAGCGGGGTGAGAGAGAACTTTATAGAGTAGTCTAATGAGATCTTTTTGAAGATCTTGTAATATTGCTTCTTCAACTGTTTTATTTGGGTTATTGAAGAAGGTGATGGACACTCGACATCGCCATAACACAATACAAGATGCAATGCATTAAATCTATATGATTACAACAACAAATCAATCCAGTTGGGCACCGATGTTAACTAATACCATTTGATCAATATCAGTCACTACTGATCCAATGTCAGAGCACTACAGCGAAACGAACAATATCAGCCGCAGCATTACTTATAGATTTGCTTGGATGATTTACTCACCTTCTCTCACTCCTTCCTGTAGCAGGATAATACATACTCCATTCGAATTCTCCTCCACCCTCACCACCTGATCCGACAAATCTACCGGGGTTGAACACATGACATCCTTCATATGTCAATTCGTACCTCTCGTATTTATCAGCTAAGACCAAAGCCGATGGCATAGGGTATAAACGTAGGGCATGATCGTATTCCCATAATGTCGGTCGGATGGAAATAGGTAAGGGTGATAAATGAGTTTGATCAAGTACCGTTTGGACAAGCTGAAAGATCGTTCATAATGTCAGCTTTTTAGGATCAGATGGAGGGTATGCAATGAGCTGTCAAAACTATACTGACATATCTCTTCATATCAGCTTGACCCTCTTTCTTAACCCCCACCAAATTCCTGACCATCTTACCCATCAGATCTTCTCTACAAATCACCAATTCCATACCGAAGTATCTCAATCTACAAGGATTAGAAACGAATCTCGCCTTTGGTAACCTCTGCGTCAGACGAGAAGCGAATACCGACGGTATGGCAGGACGGGGAAGCGTAGTTGACGACCATGGATCTAGTGGACCAGGAACGAAGATGAAATGTGTTGAGTGGAGTAAAGGAAATTCCAGTAGGAGATCGGTTAAGGCGTTGAATCCATCTATACGACACAGATGGTTGGTCAGCAATCACTCTCTGCTCCGATGTAACACAGTTGAAACGGGATAAGACCCACTGGTGTATCGTTTCAATCCACCTTCGCCCTCCCACCCTTTCTGACTGAAGTTCCCACAGAACACAAATGCCATCGGACGATATTCCACAGCTTCTGCATACCCTTCCAACATCCTTCGCAGAGCCGGCAATGTACGAGGATGATCAAGCCAGACATCCGAGAGCACTACGAACGACACTTGGGTATTTGCTAGTATCGAAGGCTGGTATTTTTGCTATTGAGGTATTCTAGCATCAGCGTAATATCTTTGGAGTGGAGATGAGTCTGCATACCTCTTCTTTCAATGACATTGCTCCACCACCCAAGAAATCTACATGTCCATGCAATCCCCTAAAGTCATACTGGTCAGCTTCATACCCTCAAGTAGATGCTCAGCAGGAAAAAACAGCTCACCTCGCTACATCCCTTTTCTCACTTGGGGGATGACCCATAGCCAGTACTCTTATAGTCTCATCGATCGTATATTCTCCTTCAATCAACACCATACATCCCTCGGTGAATAGACCTTCTCCCGGAACCTGCATCAGATGCGGAAAGTCAGCCAACTTCTTTTGAACGGAGTTCAATAAACCAGCTCACAGCGTCTTCCATGTCTAATACCACTCTCCCTTCCCCATCTTCCAGACACAATCTTCCTTCTGGATCTCTGGATAGCATGCCAAATAACAAGAACAGCTGACCTGCTCTACCTAAAAGATTACGCGTCGAAGTGAGCTTGAGGTAGTTGGAACGGTCATGTCCTCCTATAACAGGCGGAGTAAAGTTCTCGTTTCGAAGGATGATCTGATCTCTCGATTAGCACTAGCTTAAGTCATGGTAATATCCGGGGTGACTGTGAGCTACCTCTTTGATGATACCCCATCGTTCTCTGAGAAAAGCTGATCTACTCGATGCTTGACCCGCTATTGAAGGCTTCGGCCTTGAGCTATATATTTTGAAAGGACATCCCGTCAGTCTCGATGAGCGACACAAGAGATTGTGGTCATACACACGTCGTAAATCCTCCTCTTACGGCATCAAAATGCACCGGAGGCATATCAAACGAGTCTATTACTGAGAAATGTGATTCAACGTTGACTTCTGATGGATCAGCTTGAGCCGTATCGTCGGTTGTCTATACCGGTTATAAGCTATTGTTTGTAGTCCTTACAAGGGAACAAACTATATGAAGATTAGGCTTACCCCTAGTTGAAGACTCTCGTATGCTCTTTTGAGTGCAGGTAGGGATACCAGCGATGATGAGTCTATCACAGAGCGAATATAAGCATACTGCAAGGGCTTCTGGCAGGAAGGACCGAAGAGAGCTCACCTTCACCCTTGAGGTATTCCCTCGCCCAGAACTCGAGTCCTACTACCCACTCATCTTCCGGTATTTCATTCTGATGAGTACAGAATCAGCTTCATCCGACTTGGAACAACGAATGAGCGGGAGGTTCACTCACCTCCAGCAAGACTTGCTCGATATACGCCAGAGCAGATGCAGGAAGGGTCAAGGAGTGTTTGGTCGAGAAGACCTAGATTCATATCAGCTAGATTGCCATTGCGGGTTTGTATAGGTGACCGAATAGTTGCAGCTCACTTTTACGATGGCTGCTCTCATCAAGTTGACCATCTTGAAGTATCTCGAAGCTGGTGTGGATACTGATGCTGAATAGACGAACATTAACTTTTGTACGCGTGGATAAGTGAGTACACAGTTGACTTTTGGTTCAAGCCCTTCCTCCACCACGCGTAATGCAAGTCACAGATTAAATGGGGGAATGAAACAGGTTGTTCCACGTGCATCTCATGCTATCTCCGGCTACCACATCCCAGATGGGTGAGAGTGAGAGAGTGTGCATGCCTCATCATGGCAAGTAAGATCAATCGATAACACTGCCTGCTCAGTCGTACCTTGACATCCATCACCATCTATCTACCTGAAAGAGCTCAGTAGACGTCAGGCATCTAGTGAATCAGAAGAATCTTGGCAAATCTACAGTTGCTAGGCCCACTCCTCTACTCGGTCAACCTCCCCCCCTTCCCGGTCGCTTGACCTCCTCTCACCTCCACATGACCGCCTAAAATGTCATCTCAATCCGACGCTCTGGACAATATCTTCCAGCGTCTAGCTAGCAGGTAAGCTCTCCTTCCTCTCCTTATCCCAGGGGGAACAAGCTTACCATATCCCCCAAATGCAGGAATGAGGATGTACGAATACAAGCTGGTCAGGACCTTCGCGATCATGTGAGCGGTGTTTGAGATCACTTCACATACTGAGAATCGAAGCTCACAATGATACTACACGCAACAGGTGACCTCATACACTCAGGAGTACCCCGGACACGATGGTATGAAAGGTGTCTGGGCAGAAGTATTCCATAAGACGTTCGATTATACTAGGAGTAATAATCAGTTTGAAAGATTGGGTGCTATTGTGGCTATAGGTGAGCTACACCAAATACTTCATTGACAACAACACTGATGATTGCATTTCATAGACCACTTGCTGGATCTGACCAATGATGATACGCCTGATAGAGCACAGCAGAAGGTATTGAGGTTGTATGAGTGTATGTAAAGTTATTCTCTGCTTTATGGTGGAAAAACAGCTGATTTATCGTATATGTAGATCTGAGACCATTAACGACATGCTCTGATTCTACCGTGATGATGGCTGCGGCTCATGTCATAGGTGTGTCCAGCTGATCGCAAGTTTAAGCTCTCAAGTCAGTAGCTGATCTATTTCTATATAGGTGATATGGTTCGCTCTGCACCTGCATTGCATAACGAGGCATTCTTGTTGAAAGAAGTCGGACAAGCATTGACAATGCTAGAAGGTGAGCTCTTCCAAAGTCTGTCCAGGATCTGAATATAGCTCATATAACGACCATACACTCAGACTCAAGACAGGAAGTCGGAAGGTTTAGTGGAGTATTGCTTCTACACGCTTTCGCAGTCAACGCGCCAGCAGTATTTCAACAATGGGTGCCAAAGGTCATAGAGAAAATATGGATACCTTTGAGAGACTCCAGAGTGAGCAGCTAAGTCATTGGCGCAATGGAAAACAAGCTGACAAACTATCCTGATGTAGACGATGGTCAGAGAAAGAGCATCAAAATTACTGTCGGCCTGTTTGGATATAATCAAAACTAGGGAGAAATCACCCACAGAAACGTATAGAAAGATATTTGAAGAAGCTAGATCGGGATTAGTCAAGGCGAATTCATCTGATGCGGTGTTAGGATCTTTGTTATCGTTCGGAGCCATGTTGCAGAACCAGCAAATTGTGAGTCAGCTGATGCCTTAACCCTTATTAGCACAGCTGACAAGATGTACAGTCCATGGCGGAATATTATCGATCGATATGCGAGCTCACATTGAAATATCGAGATAGTAAAGAAGTGGTGATTAGAAAAGCTGTGATAGCGTTGATACCTTCCATGGCGACATATGACAGTGATGAGTTTGAGGCTCATTATCTGCATCGAAGTATGGCATATCTACTGCAAGCTTTAGGAAAACCTACAGATAGGGATATAGGTAAGCTAGCAATTCATGCATATGAAATGAATGTGTAGCTGACAATATGAACAGCATACGTCGCTTTGGGTCATATGGCCGTCCAGCTGGGTTCGAAGATGCGGCCTTTCATAGATGATATAGTTAAGATTGTCAGGGAACATCTGCGCATGAGAGGGTAAGCTTCAGTCGAGTATCAATTGGATTACAAGCTGACTAGCTCCCACACATAGGAAAAAGAATGCTCCCTTTGAAGCGCCAATCTTCCAATGTCTCGCTATGCTCACCACCTCTGTCGGTCCAATGCTTACTCGTCAAATGCACGATGTGCTGGATCTCATGTTCCCCTGGGGTCTGAGCGAAGCTCTTTTCCACGCTCTGGAAGTTATCGCTAGTCATATCCCACCTCTGCTTCGGACTATACAAGGTGAGACAGCTGCCCGGTCGAGTCAGGACAGGCATTCCCAAGCTGACATGCCTGAACAGAACGACTTCTCGACAGTTTGTCCATGATCTTGACTGGACATGCGTATCGACCATTAGGAGCGCCAGCGCCTCGAGCCGGTGTACAGAGGGATTTGAGCTTGCTACAGAGCTCAGCAGGTGGTCACTCGCCTGAATCGTTGACTTTGGCTTTGAAAATCTTGGGGACATTTGATTTCAGTGGTGAGCTCAAAATTGCCCTTATATCATAGGAAGTCCAGCTAATGAGGACAACAGGTCACACTCTGAACGAGTTCGTCCGAGATGCCGCTTTACCTTATCTCGAACATGACAGTCCCGACGTACGGAAGGAAGCTGTCTTAGCATCTACTCAGCTGTTTATCAATGATCCGATATGTCACCAGACCAGTAGTCACTCTATCGAGATTGTCAGTGATGTCTTGGAGAAGCTGTTGACAGTCGGTATCACCGATCCTAGTGAGTTCTCTTGCTCTGTTGACGACACAAGCAAGCTGATATCTGTTTAGACCCACTCATACGACGGACGGTTCTGGAAAATCTCGATGAGAAGTTTGATCGACACCTAGCGCAAGCAGAAGATATCAGATGTCTGTTCATTGCACTCAATGACGAAGTATTCCATAATCGGGAATTGGCGATCGGTATAATCGGTAGATTAGCGCAACACAATCCAGCTTATGTGATGCCGCCGTTGAGGAAGAGTTTGATTAATCTGGTGACAGAATTAGAATATTCTACCAATGCGTAAGTAAAATCAGCTTTATCTTCATCGGAAAGAAGCTGATGGGTGAATAGTAAACAAAAGGAAGAATCTGCCAAACTACTAGAGCTTCTCATTGGGGCCGCCGCTGGTCTTGTCAAATCTTATGCTCCTACGATCTTATCGGTATTGCTACGAACAGCAAGCTCTGCAGAAACCTCAGTAGCAGTACAAGCGCACTGTGTGATGTGTGTTGGGGAACTTGCCAGGGTAGCGGGTGAAGAACTTATACCGAATGTCCAGACCATCTTGACTTTGGTGATCGATATGCTCAACGACCAGTCATCCACGTTAAAACGAGATGCCGCACTGAAGACGTTAGGTCAAGTGGTTTCGAACACGGGAGAAGTCATCAAACCATATATCGATCATCCTCAACTACTTGGTATACTATTCAGATTTTTACGAACGGAGACTAGTCAAGCTATACGACTAGAGACGATAAGAACGATGGGTATGTTAGGTGCTTTGGATCCGTTCAAACATAAGGTAAGCTCGGCAATCAGTTATACACTCCAACAAGCTTACGGTGATCTTTCTCTTTAGCTCTTGCAAGGCGGAGCGGATGACCCTAACACCGAAAATGCGTCTTCGCGAGTCAACGACATCGTACTGCTTAATCAGCATAATGGATCGGTAAATGAGGAGTTCTTCCAAACGGTTGTCATTCACTCCCTGGTGAATGTGTTACATGACCCGACTTACAAGGACCATTACGAAGCTGTAGATGCTATCATGATGATTTTCAGAACTCAGAGATTAAGATGTGTCAACTTCTTACCCCAAGTGAGTTGCCAACAGCTCAAGCGTCGCGAGCTTCTCACAACTCACATGTTGTCGGTGTAGATCGTTCCCGCTTTCCTCAATGTCATCCGCATAGCACATTCCTCTAGAACCGAATTATACCTCAAGCAGCTCGCTCAGTTTATCACAATTGTCAAGCAACATATCCGAAACTACCTTAACGACGTATTCGACCTGATTCATGAATTCTGGAACCCCAACTCGACTCTTCAAATCACCATCATCTCTTTGGTCGAGTCGATTGCCAAAGCTGTAGAAGGAGAGTTCAAAGCCTACTTGCCGAAACTATTACAGCAAATCTTGCGATCCTTCGATGGCGAATTGACTGCTAAGCATCTACCTGAACTACGATTAAATACTCTATTGCATATTCTGAGGGCATTCTACGTATTTGGATCTAGTATCGAAGATTACCTACATCTGGTCTTACCTGTCATTGTTCGATCATTCGAAAATCCCTTAGCACCGGATTCACTCCGAAAGGCAGCTTTAAGAACTACCGGTCAACTTTGTAGAAAAGTCAACTTTTCAGATCACGCAAGTCAAATCATCCATCCCCTAGTGAGAACTCTGGGGAATAGTTCTGAAGAATTGAGATCAACTGCCATGGATACGCTTTGTGTGTTGGTTCTCCAATTCGGACCTGATTATGCCATTTTCATCCCTATGGTCAATAAGGTATGTCTGCTTGACATTTGACGTGCGGTAGATCCGGGCGGACAGCTGATGCTAGACTTGAATTTGATAGGCATTGGTGGAAAACAAAATCGTTCATCCGGGTTATGATCAGTTGATCACGAAGCTGCTGAATAGGGAGAGATTACCACCGGATCTAGGACCCGTAGAGAGGTAAGTGATATTGATGCACGACGGGAGCTTCTCGTTACGGTATACCTTATGAGCCTAGTGGATCGGCCGACTGATATGATCACACTGCTCTAGATTCGCAAATGATCTTTCTTCCGAGCAGCTGGCACCAGCCGAACAAATGCAATTGAAAGTGAACCAACAAGCACTCAAATTAGCATGGGATTGTTCACACATTACGAACAAGGTGGAATGGTTGACCTGGATAACAGGATTGGGTCACGAGATGATGAGAGAGTCGCCCAGTCAGGCTATTCGAGCTGCACGAACGCTAGCTTTGAGCAGTTTGAGCTTCAGCAAGGAGCTATTTAATGTGGCTTTCTATAGCTGTTGGCAGGAGCTGTTTGAGAGTTACCAGGTGAGCTAGTAATCCAGGCAGAATCTAAGTATCAAACTAACTTCTTCGTTTCCGACTACGACAGGAGGATCTTTGGCATAACCTTGAACTTGCCATTACCAATCCTAGTGTACCACCTGACGTAGTCAGTATCATCCTTGGGGCTACACAATTCTTGGAACATGATGAGAAAGAGGTATCGATCGAGAGTAGGGTGTTAGGAGACTATGTGTGTCCGCTTTTATGTCCTCGGGTCCTGTCGAAGCATAGCTGACTATGAATGTAGGCCGCCGCATTCCACGCATATGCCATCGCCCTCCACTATAAAGAGCAAGAATTTTTCCTAGACCCATCGACAGCTGTCGTTGAGGATCTTATCGGTATCAACCAGAAGCTTCAGCAATCCGACGCCGCATGGGGTACACTGGAGTGGGCGCAAAGTCATATGGAAATGACGCACGATGTGATGTGGTACGAGAAACTGGGTAGATGGGAAGAAGCGTTACAAGTATGGAACGAACGTTCCGAAGATCCCGATTCGACATATGACGAGTCAGCAGTGGCTTTAGGGAAACTGCAATGTCTTCATGCTTTGGGAGAATGGGAAGAACTATCTGATTTCGTCCAGATCCGATGGGCAAATTCAACTCAAGATGAAAAGAAGTTGATGGCTCCTCTTGCTGCTGCTGCCAGTTGGTCTTTGAGACAGTGGGATCTAATGGATGATTACATAGCGGCAATGAAGAATGACTCGGCAGATAGGAATTTCTTCAAAGCTATTCTTGCGGTTCATCGAAATCAATTTAGCTCGGCAATGAGACATATAACCAAAGCCAGAGAGAGATTGGATGGTGAATTGACGAGTTTGACGGGTGAAAGTTATGGAAGAGCATATGAGTGAGTCAGCTCCCCCACACCTGTTGCAGCCGGTGTAAGTAAGCTGACCTTGATTAAATCAGTGTTGTGGTGAGAGTGCAGATGCTTTCCGAATTAGAGGAAATTATCTCGTATAAAGATCATGCGGATGAACCTGAACGACAAGCTACACAGAGAAAGACATGGCAGACTAGGTAAGCTGAATTGCACTCTCCTGTCGTAGGTCAACAACTCACGAAACGCATAGGCTTGAGGGCACTCAACGAGATGTGGAAGTTTGGCAGCGAATTCTCCAAGTCCGATCACTTGTCCTGACGCCGAATGAAGATATGGATACTTGGATCCACTTCGCGGATCTGTGTAGAACCTCTGACAGACTCAATCTGGCGGAGAAGACGTTAACCTCACTTGTTGGATTCCCCTACCCAAGCATGGATCCGGAGGTAAGCTGATTTGCTCTTGAGCCTGTACCATCAGCTAACGATCTTCTATAGAGTCGAGCGCGTGCCCCTCCACCTATTATCTTTGCTTACTTGCGTATGGCATGGGCCAAGAACCTTCAGTCCGATGAAAAAGATGAGAGATTAGTAACTCTGCAGCATCTTCGAGATTTCACTGATCAACTCTCTGCGGACGTCGGGCTGGGTGCAAGAGACCAATATGGTCGATTGATGCTGCCTGACGCCAAGATGTATGGTGAATATACCAAATTGTTGGCTAGATGTCATGTGGAGTTAGGTCAATGGCAAGCTGCTTTAAGGGAATCTCAAACGACTGTAAGCTACCAACTCACTACGTTGGATTGCTTTAGCTTACGATATGTCGATGAATATCTTAGTCCGATCCAACGGGGATCTTACAAGATTATTCGCTAGCGACGGAACTCGATCCGGAATGGTACCAAGCATGGCACACATGGGCTCTCGCGAACTTCGAAGTGATCTCTCAATTAGAAGTTTCACAAGCTGGGTTGTCATCTGCTCATTTCACTACGTACATCATCCCAGCTGTGGAGGGTTTCTTGAGATCTATTGCCCTCTCGCCTGGTAATTCCCTGCAGGATACTCTGAGATTGTTGACTCTCTGGTTCACTTATGGATATCAGCATGGTGTTAGTACGGCGATCAGTCAGGGTATACATACGGTCAATGTGGATGTGTGGTTGGAAGTGATACCTCAGGTGGGTGCTGACTTCCACTAAGAATTCACTGTTGAATCAAGAGTACCACTAAATCTTATGCCCGATTACAGATCATCGCTCGTATACACACACCTCGTCAAGCGATACAACAGCTCATTGTACGACTTTTACATGATATCGGTAAAGCGCATCCTCAAGCTTTGATCTACCCCTTGACAGTGGCTAGTAAATCCAATGTACCTGCCAGGAGAGCCGTGGCTCAAGGTATAACAGCGAAAATGAGGGAACATTCAGCGAACATTGTTGATCAGGTAGGTTCAGCTCTTTTGTGGTCTTGATCAACAAGTCGACCAAAGCTAATACGAGTTTATAATGGTGCAGGCCGAGCTAGTTAGTAACGAATTGATCCGAGCTGCTATCCTTTGGCATGAGATGTGGTATGATGGATTGGAAGAAGCTTCCAAACATTATTTCGCGGATAGCGATATCCCAGGAATGTTTGCTGTTTTAGAACCATTACATGAGATGGTCGAAAGGGTGAGCAATGCCGTCGATGACTTCTTTAATCCGGATGCAAAGCTAATTCATGTATATCTAGGGACCTGAAACACTTCGAGAAACTTCCTTCGTACAATCTTTCGCACATGACTTACGCATCGCCAGAGACCATCTAAGAAGGTATAAGGTGCATGGTGATTTGACGGAAATCCAGCAGGCTTGGGATGTATATTACTCGGTAAGTCGTCTGCTGGTGCTTCTGCTGCATTACAGACGTCAAGCTGACTCAAATCGCATCCTGATAGATCTTCCAACGTCTTGGTAAACAGCTCAAACTCCTTAATGTGATTGAATTGCAATATGTTTCACCGAAACTAATGGCTGTCAGAGATCTGGATCTCGCTGTGCCAGGTTAGCTGAATCTCCGGATCCTCGTAGTCGAGGAGAAGTAAGCTGACATGACATCGATATAGGTACTTATCAAAGTGGCAAACCGGTGATTGGTATTCAAAGTGCGATACCGACGTTGAAGGTGATCTCCTCGAAGCAGAAGCCAAGACAGTTCAGCTTGCGAGGAAGGGATGGTAAAGAGTACTCGTATCTGCTCAAAGGTACGTACGGGAAATCCAGCTTGCCATCACCCAGCCTCGTCTGCCGCGACACTCAGCTGACAACGATCACACGCAGGTCATGAGGATCTACGACAAGACGAGCGGGTCATGCAACTTTTCGGTCTGGTCAACACGCTTCTCAACGCGGATCAAGAGTGTGCCAGAAGGCATCTCAGTATACAAGGCTTCTCCGTCACACCTCTGTCACCTTCTGCAGGTTTAATTGGCTGGGTACCGCATACTGATACTATACATGTGTTGATCAAGCAATATAGAGATCAGAGAAAGATTTTGGTCGATATCGAGCATAAGCTGATGCAACAGGTCAGTTGTTTGCTTTGATCAATTGGATATAAGTGAGACTGATCATGATGCAAATTCAGATGTCCGACGAAAGCTATGATTCGCTACCCTTGCTGAACAAAGTGGAGATCTTCCAATACGCCTTGGACAACACCACTGGACAAGACCTCTACAGGATCTTATGGCTGAAGTCTCGAAATTCTGATGTATGGTTAGAGCGTAGAGTGACATACACTCGAAGTTTAGGATTGAACAGTATGGTCGGATATATCTTGGGATTGGGTGATAGACATCCTTCGAATCTGTTGTTGGATCAATTGACTGGAAAGATCATTCATATCGATTTCGTGAGTGATACCTCGGTTTTCGAGAGGTATTATTTATCATGCTAAAATGAGTGATTGCCACAGGGTGATTGTTTCGAGGTCGCTCAACAGCGTGACAAGTATCCTGAAAAAGTACCGTTCCGTCTTACAAGGATGCTTATACATGCCATGGAGGTACGTTCTATCCACTTGTTACGCTTACAAGATATGATGCTGATCTGATCGATGTCATTAGGTATGCGGTATAACCGGAACCTTCTCGAGATCGTGCGAAGTATCGATGGAAGTGCTTCGAGAGAACCGAGAATCCTTGATGGCTGTTCTGGAGGCATTCGTATATGATCCATTGATAGCTTGGAGATTGAACGCTACGGATAAAAGACCCGGTGGTGTTCCTGAAGGCGACGATCTGGATGATCCTGCCGCGTATGCCAAGCAGAGAAAGAGTAAAGCGAATGAAACGGAGATTTTAATTGGTACGTTTTTCGTTTGTATCTTTCACCTTCCTGCCATGACAAAGTTAACATTTTTTGTGCGATCGTGTAGAAGCGGAAAGAGCAGAAGTAAAGAACGATAAAGCTCTACAAGTCATCGAGAGGGTCAGACGTAAATTGACAGGAAGAGACTTCAAACCTGACGTGGTATTAGATGTGAAAGAACAAGTTGAGAAATTGGTTGAGGAAGCTACGAAAGTTGAAAATCTTTGTGTAGCGTTTTTGGGATGGTAAGTTTGCTGATAATCACCTATTTCAATTCTTGCTTTCGGAATGTTGGAAGCTGATGACGGTTTCGATTGGGTTGATAGGTGTTCTTTCTGGTAAAAGATTTATGGTACTTTGAAGAATGGAAGTATTTTGAAGATAGTATCTAGGTGATATAATAATACATCATGATGGTTTTGTAATTATGTATGCATGTAATTTCATTTTTGGTTATGTTTTCAATAGGAAACGTGGAAAGGATAGATGGGGATAATTTCTATCGTCCAAGGTTGATGGTATGAGAGCATCGATGCCTCACTGAGCAAAGAATCACCGACATGAGCCAATTTGTCATAACTTTCCATATCACCTCGCATACTGACAGGCAAAGCGTTGACCAGCGATCGATGAGTGAATACGACTTCTTCCAGTTTGGCATCGGTGATAGGAGGTAAAGGTGGATAGGTGTATTCTTTATCGAGGATGACCAAAGCTGAAGTGGGGCTATCGTTGTTGTTCATTGTGAATTTCTGAACTATAATTAAAGAATGGAATGTATGAGTTATTGTGATATGACAGGGAAGTGTCTTGATTATTTATACCTTTCCTCATCTTGCGAGTCCCGAGTACTCTTGGTCGATTCCGACACGAGAAATACAGTACACGCTGATCGTGATCAATCCAATCTGTCAGGTCTTGGGCGCAGTGTCGTTTGATAAATAGTTGCTGAAACCTGATTCGGGCGTCTTGATATTGGCCATTACGCCTGAGACTCAACCATATCAGCCCTCGACGACCATCATTCTTCATCTTCGTTGAATCATGATTTAGATTCATTTGCGCTAGAGAGCTCTCCTCCACCATTTGGATGGGCTAGCGAGTTATATTTTGAGGTACTACCGACTTCCTCATGCATCTTACACAAGGTTTCGATGTTTAGCAGGATAATCATTGCGGATCCGTGTGTCCGGCATGCCTCGAGTTAAAGGCGCTGTCTGTAGCATGATGATTGGGTAAGTCGTGTTCTCAGCGTGTTTCACTGAACCTATGTGTGTATCTTCTTCGATATCCATTCGTAAGGGGATGTAGTATGTTCTTCATCCTTCTCCGATCATCGATAGTATTTGATAGAAATGACCCATTCATCCTTGACTTTTACACTTTTGACGATATCGTATTCGTTTTAGATTGATCTGTCACAATGTCAGAAACCCTTCACCAAGCTGGAAACGGAAACACAACAGACATCGAAGTTCCATGGCCTGACTTGCCACCGATCTCGGATGCTGCTTTACAACGACTTTCCTTGACTCATAAATCAATAGGTTCGATTGCATCGAAGGAAGGGTATGAGATGTTGGCTCACGTTGGTGATGCCATCCTTCGTGAGTCGTCCAGGTCTTTTCATTTACATACCCTTTACCCTCGATGAGGTGAAATGCTAATGAATCAGTTGCTGTGAATGTCGAAGAATTCTTCATCACTTGTTTACTTAGGGACCTTTTCCCCAAAGCGAATAAAGGTGACATAACTGTGAGTACATCAACTTGTTCTTGAACGTGCAGTTCTGCATAGTACAACGCATCATCCAGGTTAAGTTTGATTTTTGAATTGCCAGGAACTTCGATCTAGACTTGTCGATCGTGAGATGAATTGTCAAATTGCAGAACATTATGAACTTCCAAGTAACGTCAAAGCCGGTAAAGGTGTGTCAGAGACATTGCAAGATTCCATTAGGCAAAAAGGAGAATTATGGGAAGCATATCTAGGAGCTTTATTCTACTCTTATGTCAAAAAGTTCGACAGACAAGAAACCGAGACGACCATGAATATCGCATCTCTGTCTATTGGCGGTCACAGTAGTGTTACATCCCCGACCGATAATCATCATTATTCACACATACAATTCCATGGTCGAGCGTTTGATAGCCTCGTTCCCTTCCTGGAAGCTCCTTATATCCCTTTTGCCAGGAATGTGGTAGATCCTGGTATGAAGCATCAGAAGGATCTGCTGGATATCGCTTCACGATCAAAATCAAAGGCGGAATTACAAGAAATGAAGCAGAAGGAACAAATTAGGGAATTGGTAGATAACAAAGGGAAGGAAAATGGTAAACCCACGCTGGTCAAGGATGAGGACGGTAATGGTGGAAAAGATAAATTCAAAGCGACATGTGAAGTCACTATGAACGATGGCATCATCTTGTGAGTTGGGTTTCACGTTTGTGGGGTTGCACCCTTTATAACTTGTATCACACGGCTGATGTTGAACCACATATGTATACTTGCATGATCTAGATTCGGCGAAGGATTTGGGAGAAACTACAAAGATGCGGAAACTATCGCCGCTTACATGGTACATGTGGAATACAAGAAACGAACTCATTCTGTGAGTTTGTCGAAGAAGATGACTCATAAGAGAAGATGATGGATCATTGTGATCTGAGATTGAGTGTGTGTATACATACCGTGTATCGAGGATCCCCAATGCTGTTGCTTCGTGCTGTGTGATATAACAACTTGAATGCAATGCAACTATCCTCATGTCGAACAGTCGTTGTGTGTGTGTGACTTCCAGTGTCAGTCCAAAGGATGCTGTCGTGATCACGCACAGACACTTTCTTTCCTCGCTTCTCATCAATCAAATCAATGACAGTCCAGTTGACTCAATTGGCATCAACCACCAACCAATGAATTATATATCATATGTAATCTCTTTTTCCCTTTGTTTCTTTCCTTCCACTTCTTTCTCTGTTTCTGCTCCTCATCCACCAATCCCATACCCACCATGACCAAATCAGACATGTCAGACGACATAGCCTACAACCCTTACCGATCCAGAATCACCAAGAGCCTAACCTTGCAATGGCCAAGGCTCCCAGCGATAGAGGATGCACAATTCAAAAGTTACGCTACCACCCATTCTTCCATCCCTCTGAGCGATATCGACTCTAGATATAGATACGAAAGGTTGGCTTTTGTAGGTGAAGGGATATTATGTCAGTTGGATAAAGACTCTCTGTCTTAAGAGACAAAACACAGCTGATGGAGTTGGGTTTACATATTAGTCAGTTTCGTTACTTCTTTATTACAAGATTTGTTCCCTGATATCGACAGAGAATCAGTATCAGTGAGTCAACTTATTTGGAGTACGGAAGTTCACTAACAGCTAGATAGAGCCTAACAAGAGCTGATGGTCAATATATCCTCATAGACCCTTCGATCCAAACTTCTTTCTCCACCTGGTCTCTCGTCCGTATCCATTCATTATTCCCTGCCTTCCAAGGTGATCATCAGTAGACATTTACTTGAACCTACTCGTAATTCCATCAAAGCCACTTCGGAGATGTCTGAAGCTTATCTCGGAGGATTATTTTACTCTTACGAGAAGCATTTCCAAGAAGAAATGATCGATCCCGCTTTGATCCAAAATACCGAGCGAATACACAAGAGTAATGCAGGAGAGAAGCAAGGCGATAATACCAAAGATGATAAGAAGAACAAGAAGAAGAAGAGAAAGCTCAATAACGATACTTTGGAAAATTCTCGAGAAAATCAGTTACCCTCCTACAATAATCACTCTTCAGCCCAGTCATACGCCTATGCCCAGATTGAACCTTTCCTCCTTCCGATTTTTACCAGCCTAGCCAAGGAATTATACGATCCGAATGAATGTGAGCATAAGAGATTATTGGCGTTATCAGAGAACTCGAAAGGCGAATTACACATTTTATTGGGTCAGAACAAACTACCTATGCCCATCTACACTCAGGATAAAGTTTTACCCCCGGATGAACCAAATAATGAAGGTGGAAGTGAAAGTCGTAAGGTCAGAAAAAGTGAGAGGGGTCTGAAATGGAAAATAAGCTGTATCATTGTTTTACCGGAGCAAGAAATCTTCATGTGAGTTATCAAAATGTCCCAATCGATGTTACTCCCCATTTTTACAAGGCAGTTTCTGGCTGTCTACATGTAGTTCTTTTCTCCCTAAGCTGGGAGGCGTGAGTTGAGATGCTGTCTAGGCTGATGTCCCAAATTCTCTTTCTATGTTGCAGCCGAGAAGAAGGTATAGCATCGAATTCGAAAGATGCAGGGAACATCGCTGCGTATCTTGCTTTGAAGAAATTGAGAGAGATCATGCTTGATCAAGGAAAGAAGGGAACGGAAGAGGGGGAGAAGGAGATGTGAGGAATATACCCCAATGACTCCCTTTTCGACTGTTGATTGCGCATAGTTGGGAACATTCTGATTGTAGGTCCATCGACGTTGAATCGTTGTAAAGTACTTAGTATGTATTTAGTAGCGTGAACATTCCATCAGGCTTCTCACCTCAACGTTTCATATTATCAGTAAATCATACGTATCCTATCTGTTTCTTTCAGTTGTATATGTCTGTTGTTAGTATGTAAACGAATTTGATATGTCATGTCATGAATGTAACTATTTACACTGTACACAATGTTATGAATTAATACTATTTACAAGTTATCAATAAAATACCTCGAGGGGCAAGTTATACCTTGCATCGCTTTCTCTGCATTCACCCATAATAAGAATTACCAAGAAAAAAAATTGTCCAGCTGCTCATATATATACCAAAACTAATCTAGCTTATCGATGTTGCAAGTGACGTTCACGCCTTGAAATCTGGTCTTTCCTGTTCGAATTGAACGATTACCTTGTACGCTGCTACTGCCATAGCTGCTTTCTTGGTCGATCTCGTGGCCTCGCCGTACCTGTTGTGTCAAAGAACGAAGAAGACGGGTCAGCATGATTATACGGTTCACCTGGAGTGATAGACAATCGTGGAAGGTCAAACAAGTATAATGTTATAGGGTATATCGTTCCTGATATTCGATCTTGTGATATACAACTCAATGCGACTTACCAATTCTTTCCGTATCTATCCACAGCCGTACATAAAGTTTTCCAACCCTGCATCCCAGCTGTGCTCGAAGCGTAATCTGGCATTCCACCCTCTTTCGATATGAACCATTGATTCAATCTCGAATTAGCTCCTATGGCGTTTTTATCCGTGTTGACATCTTCATCATTCTCTATCAAGAGATGTTTGGCGATTTGTTGTTGTTTTAATTGATCTAACATTGATTCTGCGATAGGTTGGAATAAGGGTCGGAGCCATAGATCTAAATGATCTATTGCCTGACCACGAGTAGGACTGGAAGCTTCCCCTGATGCGGATATGTACACCGACAAGGAAGACGAGGAGGGAGAAAGTGAATGAGCATGTTGATTTGGTGATCTAGGTGGAGTAGGTAATGTTGAGTTTGACGAAGTTGGAGCTGGACCATGTTTGAGATAGGAGTAGTATACACCTGCGATATACGCTTCGAACAAGTTGGCTAAGACTTTTTCACCATTGATCAAAGTTGGTAATTGTTCAGGAGGAGCTATGAGCTTTTCGTTCAGGTGATATCTCCTGCATATTTCACGGAGGGTTGGATTGCTGACCAGGGAAGATTTGATTCTCTGTCCATTGAAATGGTACCGCATGGAATGTATTTGGTCAGCTTTGACTTCATGCTTGACATTTCTTATAAAGTAATCAACTTACTGTCGATTGTCCAACGCTTAAATTAGGATATAGGTCTTGCAATAATCCCAGTACAGAGGAGCCTACAGGGTAAGTAACGTCAGCTCGAGATGATACTCACTCTTGATTTCCCAAATAGGGTATAATCTGTTGTCACTACCTTTAACAGAGTAAAGTTTCGATGATAAAGCTATTCCATACCACTTACCCAGCAAAGAATCTCCAATCAACTCCAGCTTTTCATTATCCCTTGACTCTTCGTCATTTTCAAATAACTCTATGGAGTATTTCGGCTTCGCGATGAAACTTGAATGGGTGAATACTTTTCTTTGGATATCGACATCTTGGATGATGGGTAGAGGGGGTAAAGGTATATCAGAAGGTATAATGAGTGGTGAAGTGGTAGATGAAAGTGATAATGATTCCATTATGTTTGATTGTGCTTCTTGGAAAGATCGTGCTGTGTTGATGAGTAATTGTCCATGGACTGACCAAGATCTGAAGAACCTTGTTTGAGTGGTACAAGTAGGGGTATGGACAAGAAAATTGGAGAAAGAGTAAGGTCGAAATGGAACTATGGACAAGAGTCGTGTTGAGAGCCAGGCCATACCATCTCGTTATACTGCGAGGAGACAGATGGCCAGTCTGTTGAAATCAGAGGAGAAGTGTGTACTCTGTCTCAACTTTCGACTACAAAAAACAGGAAAGAAAGGTCATAGCGCATCTCTCTTCCCACTCTCGAGTGAAACACTCAAGGTGGAGGCGATTGTTGTCGTCGGATGTGAATAGGGTCCATCAATACAACGATGGTCAATGCGCATCATCAAATCGCATTGATGAACAAGGACAAGGTTCCCTTGTGTGATTGAGATAGGAGAATGATATCGTGCATGTAGCATGTAACATCACGAAGATATAGGACTGAAGAAGGTCTGTCTCTGTTAAATTGCGATACTAGACAGTGAAACAAACAGCATGATATAGATCTTGTCAAAAACCTGCTTACATAACACAACACCGTTGGTGAAACGGTATCATGCATCGTTGCCACTAGGACTCAACTCCTGATTCGATGCGGCAAGGGTTCGACTCCCTTACGGTGTAAGTTTTTTTGTTGGTGAGGGCATAATGCACCCTCCACCATTGTGTTTGGAGGTTAGGTCATGATTTTTTTTGTTTTTCATCTTCCTTCGTGTTAGACTTCAACCATCAATCAATCACTGTGAGATCTTGCAACTGGATATATCCATAGTTCAAAATCAAGAGTAACGGTCCAAAACTCAACTCAAGGCGGATCATACATATAAAAGTCGACTCTTCGCCCTATGCGTTAGCAATCACCAATAATTACCGCTCGCCATCATGTCGATGTCAACTTCAGACCAGCAGGTCTGGAAGAAGGTGCTTGCGGCGAAGAACAAGGTGGGTCCGAGTTATCTATTATCACATGTGTTACAGGAATCTAACGACACGAGCTGATCATGTTGACGGACCTATCTAGTACATGACAATGCCGCAGATCGAAGCTAGTTTCCCTACGATGGCGAAGAAAGCTGTCACTCAATCCACGGCGAATTTGGTCAAGCTGGTGAGTATCATATATCAACTTCAAGTGACAGTATTGACGCTATTGGATGAACTGATGAAATGGAGGATCGCAGAGATTGTTCAGTACATCCAAATCGAAAGATGACGATAAGACGATATTGTTTCATGCTCATACAGCTGAAGAAGCTAAGCAGTGAGTATAAGTTTGAATCCTTATGCTTTCCGCCGACCCCTTGAGCTCAGATCCCATCATCAAATCCATTCTCGTTATATATCACATTTATACCTTGTCAGAGCTTCAAGCTGATAATCAGATCACGTTGTACTCTTCCAGGAAATCTGCAATGACACCCGAACAGAAAATCGTCTTACAAGTGATCAAACAAGCTGGTGAAAGGGGTATAGCGTCTGCTCAAATAGGCAGACAGATAGGTCACGAAACCATGCCTCAGGCTATATTAAGAAAGACCGTCAAGAATTTGGAATCGAGTGGTCATATCAAGCAATTCAAACCTGTCAACGTAAGTTTAGCAATCCCCAAATCATCTTTCCTCTTTTCTGTGCTTCCAAGTAAGTAGAAAAGACAGCAGACAGCTAATCCTTGTATGTATTGGTCATAGGCCCCAACGACCATTTACTATGTCATGGCCGATGTAAAAATCCCAGAAGAGATATCTGGTGGTATTTGGTTTGATAATAATCAAGAATACGATCAGGGTCTGGTAGATGCCCTATGCCAAGTTCTACAACATAGAGTATATCGGTTGGTGAGTGAGAATTTTTTTTTCTAGTTATCACCTCCTTCTTCCACCACAGTATTTGTACTTTGGTGGTATCTGTCCGCTCTGCTGATGCGCGTCGCTACCCTCCCTTGTAGACATACGTAGATAATCGAGATCGTACTGGTAAGGCCGACCCAGCGGCTCTTAAAGATACCAAAGAATCTCTTTTGGTACCATACGCCATGACTTTATCTAATTCGAAGAACTACAGCTTGTTGACTCCCATGGCATTACGAAACTTTGTTAACAAATCGAAACTTACGTCAGCTGAACTATCAGTGAAAAATATAATGGAGGTTATGAGAGCATTGGAGCTGGATGGTCTGGTAGAATCGATCAAACCTTTCAATGCGTCGATCACATTCCAGGAGGACGATGATGATCATTTAGATGAACGAGAAGGATCGTCGAGTAAGAGGAGGAAGTTGAATTTGGATGATGGAGATGATGATGAAGGTTTGGATAGTGAGGAAGAAGCGAAAGCGAAAGAAAAGGCAAAACAGAAGATAAAGGAGAAAAAGAGAAGGGAAAGACAGAAAGAGAAGAAGAAGAAAATGAAAGAGAAAAAGGAAAAGAAAATGGAGAAGAAGAGGAAGGAGAAAGAAAAGAAGAAGAAAAAGAAGAAGGAAAGAGAGAGAGAGAAAGCTAAGAAGAAGAAATCCATGGTGAGTTACGTTTCAACTTGATTTGAATTTCCAGTCCTGAACGAAATGTATCAAGTCGGTCAGTATGAATGTGAATCTGAATAATTCACTGGCGATTATGTTCTCATAGAAAAACGACACTGCTATTTCCGATTCCGATGACGACCAACTTCTCTCCATCAATGACGAATCCTCTTCTAAGAAACGCAAGAAGCGTTCAAGATCCTCATCAGTCTCTTCAGTCTCTTCCATCTCATCCGTATCTACAGTATCTACAGTATCTACAGTATCGTCCGTATCATCTGTATCATCCGGATCGTCCGACTCGGTATCTTCAGTGGCATCAGACGAAATCGATGATGTCCTCTTACCTATCAAATCTAAATCTTATTCCACCAACAACAATGTTCCGAATAACAATATACCGAATTTTTTCCCTGGTGGATTAGGAGGTGGAATAACTGATTTATCGGATCAATCGATTATATACAAAGCGACTAATAGATTAGTCAACCTCCTAAAAGGTCAAAATGAAATACCATGTGGGAAATGTCCAGTATTTAGCTTTTGCGAAGAAGATGGACCGGTCAACCCTAAGGGATGTACGTATATGAGTCAATATCTGGATGATGAAGTTGGTGGATGGGATAGGAGGGTTTTGGGTAAGATGAGACCTGATTTAGCTGAACCTGAACCAGAACCAGAAGCTGAACCTGAACTGCAAGTTGAGGGGATTGAGGGTGAAATCAATGGGAATGGAGATTATGATATGGATGAAGGACGTTGAAAGTGGATTGAAAAGTAGGTAAGATTAGTATAGATCAAAACGAGGATTTTCACATGATGTGCGGTGTAGACAGGTGATGATTTATTCTGTGTTGACAAGTTATCTGGATAGATGATATCCTGGAATTGCTTTACGAAAACTCAATAATTAACATTTGTGCACATACATTATACGTTTGCTTTGACAGGTCACTCAGACAGATACAGTGATGCATTGAAAATCATCCATATTCATAGATTTTACCTTTGCACTTCATCCGATCCAGTCACAGGTTGGTATATGATAACTCCCTTCATATAGAATTTACGAAAAAAAATCACTTTCTCTCTGTTTCTGAGTTTGATCCACTCGGCGATTCTCGACTCTAAGCTAGAGGTTCGTTCTTAATCCATCTGGAAATCATCGTCAAAGCTCCAACAGGATCATCGTGAGGAACCTATTTTAGCACACCATCAACTATATCAGCATCTAGCATCTAGCATCTAGCGTCTTTTCGAGTGATTCGTAAAGGTATAGGTGACTAACCATATGTCCAGCATTCCTAAATGAAACGAAAGCCAAGTTGCCTGCACCTTCACCAGCAGACTTGGTCCATCCAGCAGTCACATTCTTGGCATCTACGAATACTTTTTTGTGGGCTTTGGCATATGCTGAAGAATATTTAGTTTCGAGGTTATCGACTACTCGAGAACATCCGATGGCGTTGACGACTGAGAAGGTGAGGCAAAGGATGGAGTCAGCGATTCGATCGGCTGACACTCAAAGGTGGTCCATTAAAATAGATGAGGTAGGTCATGGTTGTACTCACGCATGTCAGCTTCACCAGAATAGATCAATACTCTAATTCCGGAATCTACGAGATCGTTCAACAATGCACCGCTGTTATGGGTAGCATCACCTTGTAAGAGGCTAGATAGCATATCATTATCAGTTATAATGGACTCTTTGAACGAGATCAGGGTGATCAGCCGGATGAATAGAAGTAAATTGTACTCACAAGTTCTGGTTGATCTGCATGTTACAACTCTGGAATTCCACATTATCAGGAGCACCCAATTGTTTCTTGATTTCAGGTTTGTTCAGGTAAGTCTCCATCCATGACATCTCTTTGTAACATAATGGTCCATCTGCATCTTTCGATTTATCACATTTTCTTCGAACGTCATACATGTTCAACCCCTAAAAGGCAAATTATCAGTCCGGCCCAACTCAATCGGTATTCATTTGGTATATGGTACTGCGTAGCGTAGGGAAGACTTACAAGTTGCTGCATTTCGTTGAATAGACTCCAGCAATACAGGGCAGCAGGTACACAAGCGAATTTCGAATTTGTCTTATAACAACTTGAGATGAGGTTCTGACATCTTGGAGCTTTGGCTCTGAGAGATACACATTCTGAACCTTCGGGATCTTCGTATGGAGCATAGTGAGAGAGGGAATGATCACAAGCCCAACTGTCATTTTAAGATCATCAGCTGAAGCTTCCGTAGAAAAGCGATGGGATTCGATAGCTGATGCAGTGAAGATGCTTACTCTGGTACGGAACCGAATTGAGCATGAGGATCAGTCAACCCATTTCCAATCATGACCGATGCGAAGTTGAGTTTAGGTACTCCGGGTGTAGGAGCGAGGTCTAAGGCGAGGTTGTTCTTGTAGATGACCTAAACAAAGTAAGATCATGAGTTTGCTGGCCAGACATAAACATAGTAGATGGTCTCATACTCACGCTGGCGATGTTTGGAATGTAAGTACCAGCGTAGGATTCACCGGCAATGTGGAATTGCTGTTTAGAGTATTCTCGGAACTGTACATCGTCAAAGAATGATCAGCTTGACCCCGTCGTTGTTCTGAAAGCTGAACCTACTTGAGAGATGAACAAGATCAAGAAAGCGTAAACATCTTCAGCAGCCGCAGGGGAATTGTTGACTTGTTCTCCTCCATCAGAGTAAGAGTATCCCACACCAATTGGTTCTATACAATAACTCAAAATCAGTAAGCTACTTCCCATCTAGTGGTCAAGTAAGAATTAGCTTACGATCCAAGTATAGTACATTTGCGACACTGTTCCAACTGTGCTCATTGAACGTGACGTTTTCACCCTTTTCTGCAATGTTGCATCCACCTAGTTCGAATAGCAAACCGGTGGTGGATGAACAACCTGTGAATCAAACGTATCAGCAAAGACCAAGTCTAGGGTCTACTTTTGCTTTGAGACAGTTGATACTTACCTGGACCACCGTTCAACCATAGAACGAGCGGATCCTTTTTGGGATTGGATCTCGATTCCTCAAACCAGAAGAACAAGTGTTTAGTCTCGCTTATATCTAGATAACCCGAAAGTTGGTTGACGGTTGGATCGCATAGTTCGGTTTTGACCACTCTGAGCTTGTGTTGAGGGAATGCAGAGTGAGAGAGGGTCAAGTCTGTTTAGTTTTCATAATATGGTAAGCTTGACGCTATTATGTATCGTATAGAGGACGGATCCGAGAAGAATCCGGATGTTAAGGGGAATGAAGTACGATGAAAGGAATCCGACGAGGAAGATGAACGTCAGAGTTTCACTCACATTCGATGCCATCCTTCTCGATGTTCTCTACCTTCAGCGACTCCTCCACTGAGTCATTCTCCAAAAAATCCCACTTCTCCTTGGCAGTAGATACGCTATCTTGTAACCATGATTGAGCGGTATCGATAGCTTGCGAAGCGATCTCGGAGGGAGATTGAAAATTGAGTAGACCTGGTGCTGCGAGAGCAGGAGTGGCTAGCAGAGCTAAGGTAGAGAGACGCATCTTGCTTCACTCAGTTACTGGAATGAAAGATGGGAAAGAGAAAGATGTAAAGATCGATAAGGAAGGGATATATATAGGCCGTAAGTATGATAGATAACCCTCATCGTTGCCACCATGCGACACACACTGTCATCGATTACTCGTACCATCATTACCGGATCAGACTCACAGGGTACTCGTCCTTTGCCGAGACCGGATCGGGACACCATCACGTGACTCCAGATGGGATCCTAGTATAGTCACTCCCCTCACATAAGATATGACTACTCGAGTATGACCTGTCGGCGACCTCCACTTTGAGATTGAGACTCCGATCCAAGCGAAAGCCGAGGTGTAGGTAGGTGTAGTGGGTGAACTCTCATTCCTTCTTTGTCTTTCTTACCTCTATCCACAATCAACATCATACCATCATGGCAGACTTCATGTCAGCGGTACCTCAGCATCACGAGGACGAAGGAGGTGAGCTCGACCGTTCATGATCTGCATGGAATCGGACCAGGAGCTGACTGCCATGACAGATGTATGTCGTGTATGCCGAGTCGAAGGGGACGAAGCGGACCCATTGATTTACCCATGTAAATGTTCGGGAAGTGTCAGATTCGTACATCCAGATTGGTGAGTCAGCTTTGAATCTACTCTTCAACTTGAAGGACATGAAGGAGCTGATGGTCGTGCTGTGTATTATTCAGTTTGAAGCAATGGCTAGCTCAGACGGGGAAGAAGCATTGTGAAATCTGTGGACATAAATATACCTTCACGAAGAGTATGTATATGTTGCTGAATGATCAACACAAACAGTCCAGTGACTGGCGCTGACCCACATAACGCTCTGTAGTATACCCAGACCAGCTACCTGAAAGGATACCGCCGACTGTATATATACGTCAAACACTCTTATGGCTATGTCGTCAACAATTATGGGTAGCAAGGTGTATACTAGTGGTGGTCACATGGTTGATTGTATTGCCTAGTCTGAACATGTTCAGTCTCAGATCATTATTGTGGATTGCAGATCACATGTGAGCTATTTGACGTCTGTAACAACACCCTAGCTGATCGTGTGCTTGTAGAGGATATACTAGACCTGACCCCACAGACGACACAGAGTTACTATCCGAATTAGTCCAGAACGTGACCGATTTGGTCACCTCAAACACCACAGATCATAGCACGATGAACATAACAATAGCCAATCACAACACGACTCTCGCCAATAATACCAGCGATAGCACTTCAGGAGGACCCGGAGATACCTTATTTGGTATGCTTAAAACAGCGATAGAAAGGTGGATGAAAGGAGATGAGAGCAGGTATGTCATACTTCTTTCTTCTTCACAATCAATCACAGCTCCGCTCACCTGATTGCTCAGTGCCATAAGCTTCGTGCTTCGTGGCCAGATCCTCTCAATATCCCTTGCAGCTGTACTAATCGGCTTGATCCTGCTAAGAGAATGGATAACCCAGCATAACTGGCAAGAAGGTGCCAGACCTCAGATAGTGGAAGAAGGCGAGATCAATCCAGATGAATGGATGATATTCAACGGAATGGCAAGGAGAACTACGGATGTCATGGCTGCTATACTCGGGAAAGCCAGGGAGCACAGAGAAAGACGATTACACAGACTCGATCGGGAGCAGGAAGAAAGAGAGGAGAGGGAACAGAGGGAAGAAGCTGGGATGAGATTGGCTCAAAGAGTCTTAGAAGCTGCCGGTAGAGAACAGCAGGATGAAGACGACTTAGTCGAAGATAATAGCATATTGATGGATTTACGTAGGGAAGCTGAGAAAGTGCGAAATGAAAGATCGGAAGATGGTCAGAATGAAGAAACTCTTTTCAAATTTAGACCTATACCCACTCAACCGGATGCTATAGCATCTGCATTAGAGGAGTATAGAAAGAATCATAGAGGAAGGGAAGAATTACAAAGACTGGAGGAGATTTCTGGATTTCAGGACGAATTACTAGGTATCGCCGGAGAATCCAGCCAACAAGCTGTAATCGATACACAGAATTCGCCAACATGGTCATCATCCTCGGAAATATTTGAAGGTGAAGCCGATGCTGGACCCAGTAGACCCAGATTGGACAGGGTCGGTACGGGCGTCGAAGTGGCAAGTGTGCCGATGGGAGATAGGAACGACTCGTTGAAGAAATCGAAGGAAAGAGAAGAAGTCAGGTATAGAGCGCCAGAGATGTTGAAGAAGGATAACGATGGCGATGAAATGGAAGCTGGACCAAGTGGAAGTCGGATAGTAGAGGAAGGGAACATACCCCTATTTCTACCGCCTTCACCGACACGTACGGCGTCGTCATCAGGTTCGAATAACAATGTTTTCAGAGCAGGAGAAACGATACGATTCGATCAAGATGGGAATCTGCTTCACGATATACCTCAACCTGCTACTCCTGCGATGGATATTCCCATTATACAACCTCCACCTGAAATCGCTCGCCCGGATGGTGACGAAGAGGGAGATTGGGAGGATGAACCTGACGGAGAGGCTGAGATTAGAGAAATAGAAGATAACGAAGAAGAAGAAGCGGACGCTGATGGCGGCGTACGGCCATTGGAAATTAGACCTGTACAAGTCGAGTTCATGGATGAGATGGAAGAAGAGCCGTGGGATGGAGACGATTGGAATGGGATTCTGGAAGGTAAGCTAGTGTATGATGGGTTTCTGAACTTGCGCTAACAGTTCGACAAATAGTGGTGGGATTGATTGGACCTCTACATGGCTTATTCCAGAATGTAAGCTGACGTACCAGTCGCGCGAGGCGAATCAATTGACAGTCTCAATTCAGGTCCTATTCGGTGTCATCATCATGTCCGCCGCCATATCAATATTTATCGGTTTACCTCTTCTCATCGGGAAACTGTTCATGTCCACTGACATCATTCGCACTGTACTATCCACCGCCGGTCGAACCTTATACCTCATTCGGAAAGTCACCGACCCAGTTGTTGATATCATATTCGAGATAGTGAAAGAGGTCGTTGCCCTGCCGCTGATCACATCGATCAGAGCGGCCGAAACTATCTTAGCGCGAAAACTAGGGTTGAGTGATGGTGGAGCAAGAAGGGACATATTATCGAAATTAACCTCGATCCTTTCCATTAAGACATCCTCTACAGCGTCTTCGTCGGCGGCGAACGTTGAAGAACAAGGCAGATATATTGGTTTGTTAGGTGATGGTCTCGCATGGGTTGGCCAATATGCCTACGATCTCTACACAGCTTATGTCGCAGCCAAACGTAGAATATCAATCTCAAATTCTGTTTCACATCGCTTGATCACTGTTTCCAGTGGGTATGGAGTGGCGGCTGCGATTGTAGGCCTGATTGCTCTTCCCGGAGAGAATGGAGGTACAATCAGTAAAGAATTGAAGAAGATCGTCAAAGATCATGCGATGTTTTTGAAGGTGAGTGAATCGGAATCTAAACGATGGATAATTCGACTGAAATGTGTGATCATGTAGCTCGCCTTCTTCATGATCCTTGAACTCGGTGCATTCCCCTTGGGTATCGGTCTAATGATTGACGGATGTACTGTACCACTCTGGCCTGGAGCTACCTTGCTAGGTAGACTAGAGAAGTTGAGGGATGGACCTTTCGGAGTTATGTTCTTGGATTGGCTTGTGGGGACCATGTAAGTCTCATATGGTCATCACCTCGGTGCAGAACGTCTGCGCAAGTGAGCTGACATCCCATCGCAGGTTCATGTATCAATTTGCCACTCTGCTGTCTCATATTCGGAAGCTCTGCAGACCAGGAACATTGTTCTTCATTCGTGACCCTGCAGACCCAAATTATTCACCTGTGAAGGATATAGTGGAGAAAAGTGCCTTCTCTCAACTCAGAAAGGTACGCATTGAGCCTCGAGTCTTCAGTTGACGAGCGGAAAGTTTCTGCTGCGCTGCAGCTGATACGCTTTCTTCCTATAATAGCTCGGCACTTCCGCTATCATGTACTCCGTCATCGTTTTCACTCTATTTGGTGGCTCCTGTTGGAGTCTGGCCTATATGCCATACATCAAGTTCTTGCCCTTGAGGCTAGATCCCACATTGTAAGTCATGATGACATGTTTCCCTAGCTGGGAGTATTGCTCACATCACCTCCCAGTGGCCCTCTCACCTCCATACCGTTCGACTTGCTCTTCCTCCATCTCGTCGTCCCGCCCACTGTGACTTATATTCGACCTCGACATCGATTCCGTAAGATCATGACGCTATGGTGGAAATCTGCCATCAACTTATTCCGATTGAATACACTTATGGCCAGACGATCCACCACGACTGACCATACCAAGCTAGACACAGGACCCAACAAGCTCGAAAAAGTATGGCCAATCTTGGATCCACTTTATCAAGTCATGTTCGGTAAATACAAGAATGAATCCACAAAAGCGCGTGTACCGGCCTCTGATCAAGTGATACTTCTCCCTCCCGCCCAGAGAAAGGCAGAAGGTGGAGTGTTCATAGCGCTCAATGAAGAGGGTGTACCCAACACTCCCGAGGATAAGATGAGATTGCTAAAGCAAGACAGAAGAGCTAGAGAAGCCGCTAGAGATCCTCTTAGGGACTACGAAGTAATTCATCTACCTAAATATTGGAGGACTAGAATACACACCTTCATCGGTACCACGTTACTTATGGCTGCTACTGTGTTGGCTGTAAGTGCATTCGGTCCAATCGTCGTAGGTAGATTGGCAAGTACTTTGGTCGGTAACGGAAAAGGTAAATTGGTACATGACGGGTACAATTGGGTAAGTGACGATTCCCTCATCTTTTCTACCAAATCAGTGTATGCTGATTCATGTTCGATTGCGATTGGTCAGTTGTTTGGCGCCTATATCATCTACCTATCCCTCTCTCTCGGTTTATTTGCCCGAAGACATATCGTAACGTTGTCCAAAGCAGGTAGACTCCGAAGATCAGCTCGATCCACCAGGATCAAACGGACATTGATCCGATATCTAGCAGGAGCATATGGATTGATGACCATCTATGGCATCATACCCTTCGCTGTTGGGTTGCTGGGTGATATCTATGGGAGTACCTTCTCATGGACGAGGAAAGGGTCTGCGGGAGGTAGGATAGTAGTTCATTTCTGGGATACTTGGTCAGTTCAGTCTATTGCTGCAGTGTGCATGATGTCAAGCTTATGGCCTGTTGTGATTATAGGGCACTTGGTACTGTCGTTTGCTCGTTGAGTGTTGGTTTAATGAGTAATGTGAATCGGATGAAGCCCCCAAGAGGGTCGTTATTGGACAAACTGAAGGATGTAAGTGATACATTCGGCTATTTTGGATATCTCAGCCAGACATGCGACAAATAGCTGATAGACTTTGGTATCTGAATAGCAATTCCGAACCCCCTTCCCTGGCGATCTGTCAACGACACATAAGATCTTCTTACCTGTCATTGGAAGTTTGCTCGTATTCATCTTATCTCCCTTTGTCGTTACGCTCATTGTGGCAGGAGTGACTAAGGGTAAATATGGTGATGAGGTATATCAAGCTATACGTGAGTTATATTTCGCAAATTAACCTCATGTCCTGCTTTCATCAGTCCCAAAATTGCAATTGATCGATATGATAAGTATTAGTGCTAATCTTGTTTGTACATTACAACAGTCCAGGCGATCATTCCCCTATTACTTCTCTTATTCGCCGCTCTAGCTATCCGAGAATATTTCACTTCATATTGGGGCAAAATGCGACAAACCATGATTGACGCTGAGTATGTCGTAGAAGAAAGAGTGGAGAACTATGATCCAAGTAAAGAAGATGAGAAGAAGAAGAAACAGAAGCAGAAGAAGACCGAACAGAAGAAAGACAATGAGGTCGAAGTGGACGAGGAAGCAGAAGAGAATGAGGATGAGGATGATTGGGAGGATGAAGAACAGGAAGAACAGTTTAGGGATGATGTGGTTGTTGTTGAGTAATATCTGTGTATACCCTGCATGTTACTCGAGATACAGTATTACATGTGGACGCTCGCTGAAAAAGTTGCAAGGATTCGTCTCAGTGTGGATTACAGAGGATGCTCGTCACTCACTCGCTCGACCTTTCAAACTCTTGCTCTCGTCTATCCTGTGTCCTTCGTGGGAACTTCCATGACGCAATGGACTTCTTAGTCCTCAAGCATTCTAGCCGATGGACAGCTTACAACTTGTAGCTACAAGAGCATGGCGCCCAATTCTTCTGCGCAGTCAGACTGTCGGACCGTAATTCTCCTGACGAGGCATGGAACGACCATGCAGAGTCATGTTCGGACCACGATTCAAAACTGAAGACTAGTGATGGCGATCATATGTGGCCATCATCTTTCATCGCATAATGCATGCCCATGAGTGGCAAACTGGATCCCTCTGCAGTGTAGCGTCATTCCATCAGATTCTTATACACGGACCTACAAATTTTCGACCTCTCATTGCCCAGTTCGGCTGGCATCTTCTCCATTAGTCGAGGGATGAAAACAAAACAGCTTGCCCAATTGCACTAAGTTGGACTCGACCGTATCCCTATGTAGGGAATCGATGTCATAACGTGTGATCAGATCCTTGAGCGATCGCTCGTAATTTGAGCAGATCCGACACTGGAGATCAGCATTGTCAGATCTCGAATGTGAGTTTCGAGTCTCCAGGAACAGGTCGCCATAATCCACAAAAAACCACTTCCCGAATCCTGAATGGTCGACTTCTTGTTTGGGTTCCCACTTCTCCATTTCCTCGCTGGTCATATGTCTCCGGGACGGTTGGCTCTGAATTCAAAGAGATATCTTGGCGCCGGTGATCAGTTCGGGCTTGAGGGCCGTCTCACTTCAGAGCTATTCATGATGATGATGGTGTTGGCATGAAAACGATTTGGGCTTCATAGAGGGGCTTAGTAGTCAAGCATAGGATCTCGAGAAAGCAAAATGATGCTCTTCAGCCATTGATATATTCTCTTCCCATTGATACATTTGCTCAGAACTCTCAAACACAGTTGCCTTATCTCCCTTTTGGAAGAGGTGATCGTGACGTAGCATTCACGAAGGCCAAGTCTAAGGTAGCTTTCAAATCTCCACCCGGAATATTCCCGGGAGCATGAAGAATTTAGGGAGATGGTCCGAGGTATCGTTTCATCGAGAGCGGAAGACTTTCCGCGAGTGCCTTCGTCTTGTCACCAGAGCGCCAATCCCTATACCTACAGTGTTCAAGCTTATCATCGACATTAACAATACTTTTTACATGGTGCATGCAGCTGATAACCTGTCTCTTCGGCCGCTTGGTGTCATTATCGGATATGAGCGGTGCCTTGATACTGCGCTCCGATGCGGCAACTTGATCTGGATTCAGGGTTCCATCGCCAGTGATTTTCGAATTTTGGTCAGTGACGTTAAGAACATAATCAGATATTCGAAAAAACATCATCCTCAACAAGCAAACGAAAACGAAAACGAAAAAAAGAGTAGGTAGGACATTAAACTAGACCAACAACCCCAAAAGGACGCGATCTCCCCCGACGACCAACTTTTATATCTACACATTTGCTCAGTTGTTGATGGATAATCATCTAGTCAAGGAATATCTGCTCAAGGTCAAAGACACATTCAAGATGATCAGAGGAAGGTGAGTTGAACGCGTTTCAGATCCACAGAAACACCTCCACTTCGCCTAAATCCTCTCCCCAATTTCTTCATATCTCGACTGATAGGACAGGATGATAGGAAGAATTGCTGATACCATGTCCAGCTCATCCAAAATCGCTCGAACGAGAGTGGTCGCCCCTTCAAGTCGACCTCAATCACGAGGTCTGGCGGATAGGACTATAATAGCTGCCAACAAAAACCAGGTGCCTATCAGGTAAGTCAGGCTATATATCAAAAGGCATGTCTACCGGGTGAAGTGAGTGCTTATCGATGTCTTATTTCCTTACAGGACCAATCTTCGGGGTTCTGCTTTGCTCAACACCCCCCGTGTGAGTTGTATATTCTTGCTCTGACTTGAGTTGAAGACGCTGACTAGATGAGTCTCCTTGATTGCCAAAATAGCTCAACAAGGTATGTCAGAATACATCTATACAGTAAACCACTAAGAAACAGAGATAGCGGAACTGATATATGATGTCAATGTAGGGTGCGGGATTCTCAAGAGAAGAAAGACAGATTTTCGGCTTGGAAGGATTCTTGCCTTATGATGTGCATTCTCTTGAGAAACAAGCTCTGAGAGCTTACAACCAGCTTCTCAAGGTGAGCACTACACATACCTTAATTATCGTGTACAGATGGATCAAGCAGATGCTGACATTGACTTGTTCTCAAATTAGCAACCCTCTGTAATCCTCAAACATGCTTTCCTCGCTTCTCTCCGAGATCAGAATCAAGTTCTGTTCTACAAAATCATGCAAGATCACTTGAAAGAATTGCTCGGTGTTCTCTATACTCCCGGTGAGCAATATTTTGCAAACTGTGATGATCAAGATATCTAGGCCAAAAGCTTATATAATAGAATGACAGGTGCCGCTGAAGCTGTCGCCAACTACTCCAACCTTTTCAGACGTCCTGTCGGATGCTATATTGTATGTTAAGCTGTTTAACCCGGGAGTGCTTAGAATCAACCGAGCTAATATATGTTGTGCCATCAGTCCTTCCCTAATCAAGATGGTATGCGAGCTCAGCTCGAAGGTCATTTGCTGGACGTCAACAGGACCGCAGACGTAGCGTACGATTCAAACAATCCTCATGATGCTATCGATTTGGTGGTAGTTACAGATGCAGAGGCTATTTTGGGTATTGGAGGTGAGTTTGGACTTCGTCTCTATCTTATCCTTCTAAACTCGTCACTGTGACTGACTATGTATCTGGCTCCTTAGACCAAGGTGTTGGAGGTATTACCATCTCAACATCCAAAGCCGCCCTATATACTTTAGGAGCAGGTATAAACCCCAATCGAATTCTCCCCGTCGTACTAGATTGCGGTACAGACAACCACGCTTTGTTCTCCGATTCGCTTTACATGGGTTGGAAACGTACGAGAATTAGGGGTAAGAACTATGATCAATTCGTTGACAGGTTTATCAAGAATTGTAGAGAGTTATTCCCCAATGCTATCATCCACTTTGAAGATTTCGGTATGGCCAATGCCTACAGGTTGATGGAGAAGTACAAGCACATTCCAATGTTCAATGATGATATTCAAGGTACTGGTGCTGTAGCGCTTGCTGCGTTGATTGCGTGAGTGATTGTAACCTTTCTAAACTAAACAAAACAGGATTGTACTGATGAATATGATGTTTCCTCTTTCTTTATCATCTACCCCATTATGTGCCAATTTTGATACGTCACTGCATCTTTCCCATAATGTCCTACCTTCACTTGTCCTTCGTCTACATACAGCGCCATCAAAGTGTCCGGTGCAAGTCTGAAAGACCAGCGAATCGTAATTTACGGAGCCGGATCAGCAGGTATGGGTATCGCCGAACAGATCAAAGATGGACTCATGATTCTGGAAGGTCTCACGGAGGAGGAAGCATGCAGAAGGTTCTGGTGTGTGGATAGGAATGGATTGTTGGTGGAGAGTATGGGTAACAATTTGAGACATGCTCAATTACCTTATGCTAGACCTGATGAGGAGACTGAACATTGGGCTAAGAGCGAGGATAACGAAGGTACTTGGTTAATGGATGGTGAGTGGGGATGAACGCTGATCCGTCCTCGCTACTTTCATGCTGATTGAGGTATCCGTATTGAACATAGTCGTCAAGAATGTGAAACCTACTGTATTGATCGGTACTTCAACTCACTCACGAGCTTTCTCAGAAGAACTCATCAGAGAGATGGTGAGTCTCATAGTTTGAAATTCCATAGTAAGGATATAAACCTGATTCGTACCGCTTCTAGGGTAAACACGTCGAGAGGCCTATTATTGTGAGTCTTCTCAATTCGATAGATGTGGGCCAATCAGCTAATTTTCGAATTCTCACAGTTCCCCATGTCAAACCCTACCGCCCTCTGTGAAGTCGATCCAGCAGATGCCCTCCACTGGACCGAAAACCGAGCTTTGGTAGCTACTGGTTCCCCATTCCCACCTGTTGAATTAGGCAATGGTAAACAATGTGAGTTGAATCACTTCACACGCCATATACATTGAGTCTGTTGTAGTCGCATGCTAATTTAAATTCGAATTCGTAGATACTGTTGCTCAAACCAACAACGCTTTGATCTACCCCGCTTTAGGACTCGGAGCTATCCTCGCTCGATCCAACACCATCTCAAACTCAATGTTAATGGCAGGAGTCAACTCGCTCGCTTCCCTCTCTCCAGCATTGTCTAACCCCGAAGCTTCCCTCTTACCTGATTTGGCCGACGTTCGGAATGTCTCGGTCGACGTTGCTGCTGCAGTCGTAAGGCAGGCGGTACAGGATGGTAATGCGAAAGATGAAAATACCATCAAGGTTGTCAATGGGAAAGGACCATTACCCCTTGAGGAATACATCAGGGTGAGCGTTTATATCAAGATCAAGTAAACCGAGAATGCAAGCTGATCAATGGAATGATCGTTGATCAGTCACGAATGTGGGACGCAGTTTATAGACCTCTTGAACTTGTCGATTAATACAAACAAATCTTCAAGTTACCTATTGCACTTAATTTCCCTTGATATATAGACATTATAGACAATTCTTGTTACTCGACTACCTGATCACTCTTGTTTCCTCTCACAATACCATCGACGTATGTTCGGATAGGAATTCGACGTATGTTCGGATAAGAATGTTATTCGGTTCTTGTAGGATCGCTTTTAAGGCTCTCAGAATATCATTATAGCATGCATGTTTCTCATATGAACTGTACACCATAATCGATGTTGGCCGCATGTTCTTGTCACTAGTTATCACTGCTCAACCACAATCATGTCTGTAACTGGTCAACTCATCAATCATTCATTGATGTCATTTCATTGACGATTCTAATCTACAACAGATTATACAAGAAGTGATGATATCTCTATGATGTCCCTCGTCATTCTTTTTTTCACATCCTTCGAAGTCGAACTCGAAATAAACCTTGAGAGCACAGTAGGATATCCATCTAGACATCGGATTCTGTTAAATGTTAATTTCAACGATACATCATATCGTTCCAAAATCCCTTTCTTTCCTATCTTCTTCGATCAACCCCTGTAACCCACCATACCCACTGATCGTACCCTGCATATATCCACTATTATTGTGGGAAGGGTTTGAGGCACTGTTGATCCAACCGTTTCCTGAACCAATGACAGCAGCGTTCAGATCGAATTTGAAAGATTTTGAACCTGGATTGAGACTTTGCATTATAATCTGTAATTCGTCATCTAATACTTTACGTGCGAGTGTATCGCCTTCTCGAAGAAGTGAAGAAAATTGTTTCTACAACAAAAATCAAAACTTTGGGTGTCATTACTTGGATATGTGATGTATAGTCTCATGCTTGACTCACCTTCAGCTTGGTATCGACCTTTGAGAACATATCTACAATCTGAGGTGTCAATTTCTGACCATCTCCCACTAACGTCCTATCACTAGGTAACTCTCCAGCAATGAACAGTTGTAACGCATCACCCTGAGGCGGGGGAGAAGTGAACTGTTGTGTATGAGGTTGCGCAGTCCCACCGAAGTAACTCGTAACGTGTCCGTGCCCTCCCTCGGAAGTCGGACTGGTAACTTGGGATTGTTGGTTCGCAAATGTGGCTGTGATTATACTGGCTGCAGGAGACTTGGGGGTAGGTCCCAGGTTACCCATACCGAAGGGTATCTCCAATGGTGCAGATTGTATTATAGTAGATGGATGCAACAATGAAGAATTTGTAAATGGTGGTGGGATGAAGTTGCCAGATGGTGGAGAAGGTAAGAACATGCCTAGGAGTTTCTTGTATATGTCGCGGATGATAGAACAGAGCGTTGAGTGGGTTTGGTAGAAATCCGGTATAAATGGCTAAAAAGGGAGCGAGGAAGGGACTGTCAGTTCTTGATACAAAGACCGAGAAGCAGAAAACTGAATGACATGGATATGGTGATATATTTGCGTGACTGGGGTATACATACCATATTGACATTTAGCAAATACGTCTCCGCACTGTCCATCCCACTCGCGAAATCAGACATGACCGTACCGCCAGCAGTGACTTTCCGATTATTTCTCTGACCTCGAAAAAGGTTTTTCTGGATCATAAGATCGAAAAATCAGCATCGTCTGTCTAAAAAACTTGACGTCCACCAAGATCAAAGGAGTAGTAAGAAGTGAGAAAATCACTCACAACACCTTTCCCTCCTCCGGAATCACTAAATGTTTCCCACTCGTCCAACAACTTTAACAAAGCTTTGAGGAACTCGTTACTTGATGGTATATCAAACAAGGAGCTCAGCGATATACCTAGAATGTGAAAATTGCGAGCGCGACTTTCTAGCTGTTTAGGTCCGATGGAGCTTTCTAACGTTGATCGGGGTATTCGAACGGTGTTCAGCCAGTGGGTGTCACTTTGTAATCATCACAATTAGCTTGGATCGCTCGCATTAACGTGAAATGAAAGATATGTCCCTCTTGTCATGATGATATTCCTCGAGTTGAATCGACCATTATCATAGATGACATGTAAAGACTCTATAATTCTCCTTCCTCTCTCAAATCGATGAGCATCGCTGGATTCCGTACTCCCTTTCCTTTCACATTCACTTGATCGAGATGTGACATCCTACTCACCCTTGATACCATTCCCCCAAATAACTCCATCCTATGATCCGTTCTCTTACAAGTCTAAATACATCTTCAGGTCTCTTTATATTTCTTTCGCCTTTTTCATTGTTCGTATTCTTCTCTTTTATACTGTAATTCGCACTTGTACTTCTTCCTCCTCCATGACCATGTCCATGGGGATATCCTCCACCTAAACCATAAGTTCCTGGTCCTGGTCCATGAGTATGCGATGCGGTGGTGCGAGAAGCTAGAGAGATAGTATCCGCATGATAATGGGGATGGTTTTGATATTCAGGTGAAAATGAAGGTGAATATATTTCGTCATGATTGAATGTACTTGTAGTTGAAGTTAATGGTGTAGATTGGGCTGAGCCAGGTAATGACCCTCCTCCCCCTCCCCCTCCACCTCCACTAGTATAGGTTGAAGAAGATGGTAAAGGGATTGCAGATTGACGAGAAGATGAGGATGAGGAAGATGATTTGCCGAATGCTTGTAGTAACGACTATTGATCCATTTAGAATCAGTTAGCTAGTCTCGGGATGTCTGGTCTGGACCGATTGGATGAGATGTATGATACATACGTTAGACTGCTGAATACCAATGATGAACAGTCATCCGTAAGCAAATGAATTCCAGCTGATGAGACGATGTAAGCAAGCCTAAAGGTCGAAGCTGGACTCACCTTCCTCCTCATACTGGATTTCCCAGATATACTACCCAAAGCGTTAAAGTCCATGTTGGATGTTGTAGACCTGGTAAATCGTTTGTTGAAGAGTTTCCTCGATCATGCAGCTATACACGGGCTGAGGTGCCCTCTCGACTGAGACTAGCTGTGGATCTTCAAGAATTGTTGCAGTCGCTTGAAGTGAGAGATATAGGAATGGTGATGGTGATGAAAAGACACAACAAGTGAAGCAGTTCAACAGTTCCATCTCAACGTACTTGAAACAACAAACACCAAACACCAAACCACGTGGGGAGGCATCGTTTCAGCTCAAAGTCAAAGTAACAACTATTCTTTCCATTGTGAAATGCATGCCTTATGCTTCCATAAGGTGATTCATAGCCGTACAAGAGGCATGTCCAAGCAGGTATAATATGCATGATGAGGTATATGTATGAAAAAGCATATGACTAAAATCGCCGAGATAATGAAAACCACCTTGTCCACCTTCTTTGATAGTACTATGTCACCGTCACATTCAATCTGATACCCATACAAGCCATTTCGGCGCATAGCTGTAATATCAAACATGGAGTCATCAGCTTCTATTACTGTCTTGATCGAATGCGAAATGCGGGGATGAAGGGAAGCTCACATATCTGAACACATATGGGACAGCCACCACATCCATCTTTCCTTTCCTGACACCGTCTTTCATCCTTACCCCCACAGCGGTTGCCGTAGACTCTTTCTTCGTTTGATCCTGTTGATCCTGTTGGTGTAAATGAGAATCACAAATTCTACAATACTCTTTCATCCCTTCGTTCGAAGCGGTATCTTCAAATCCTAACGAGGTGAGTGATCCACACGATCGACAGATCCAAGCTGTAGAGTAATCCGAACAATTCATCAATCGATCTTGTAACAAGAATGAAGTTCCATGTGCTATTAACGCATCTCTCTCCATTTCTCCGAATCGAATACCACCCGCTCGCTTTCGACCCTGTATGGGAGTGAGACAGTAGGGTTAGTAAGGATGTCTCTGTCATACGAAATAATAGCCATATCCGATTGAAAGAATGAACCCACCTTGACAGGTTGTCTGGTCAACGGATCAACAGGTCCAGTCGTCCTAACTTGGAATTTATCGTTGACCATATGTCTCAATCTCTGATAGTAGACCAAACCAAGGTAGATATCCGCATGGAATTCTTCACCCGTTATACCAGAATACATAGGTTCGTTACCGTAGTAATTGTATCCGGCAGCTTTGAGTTGTTCACCAAAGTAATCTACAGGTCGATCGGAATCCGAGAATCTACAAATACCACGCGGATAATAAAACATGGTCAGCAGATGAAACATTTCGATCATAATGAATTATGAATGATTACTCACTTGAAAGGCGTAGCATCCTGACAAATACCATGCAAAGCACCCGCTTTACCCGCCAAGGACTCGACGAACATTCCAATAGTCATTCTCGAAGGGAAAGCATGAGGGTTGATGATCACATCAGGTTGCATGCCCGATTCGCTGAAAGGCATATCGATCGTCGGGAATTTCTGTGAACATACACCTTTTTGCCCATGCCTTGATGAAAACTTATCTCCAATTACTGGTGATCGAGGTATTCTAAGTTTGATATGGATCTTTTGTAATTCTGAATCACCCGAATCTGATCCTAACAATCTAACTTCATCCACGAATGCCACTTCATCTCCTTTATATTTGTGGAATTTCGTTTTACCAGTCGTATCGTCTATGTATCCAGCCAGGGGATCACCAGATTTGATTCGAGTTCCGATCCTTGGTAAACCATCGCGGGAGAGGAATTCTAAACATGTATGTTCATCTTTGATATCCCTTCCGAGACCGAAATGTAATCTAGGTTTTGATGAATTTCGATTGGCACCGACGGAATCTTTCAGATCGAATATATCAGATTTGTATACTGTACCATATCCGAATCCTCTTTCGTGAGCTGATTTGTTCAAGATCATCGCGTCTTCCATATCGTATCCGGTATACGAGATGACAGCAACGATAGCGTTCGTACCGTTGGGGAAATTGTCGAATCCATAGTGGTTGTGCAAAGCTGGTCGGACGACGGGTGTTTGACCGGATTGAAGTCGGTACTAGAGCGATACATGTGGATCAGCGACGATCATTCAAACACCTTCCACATGCGGTTGACAACTTACCATCTTGTTATCAGTTCGCTTGTTCAAGGCGGTAGAAGGTGTACCCATAGATTGTTTACCCATCTGACACTAAGTCCGCAGAACGAGATGTCAGTTTTCATCCCATCCATAACATGATCGATAGCTGAACCCACCTGGTACATATTTCTAGGACTCTGATTGAAATCCGAGAACGGCGTCAAATTCGCTATTACCGATAACATACTCGTCGGATCCAATTCCAAATGAGTCGTTACTCCATTTTCAATCTCTTGCTTTGTGATCGCGACATCCATGTATACCTGTTCGAAAGTACCCAAATGATCTAATTTACCATTTTCAAGGTACGTCACAGGTCTCATCATTCTACTT